>NC_022015.1:87239448-87275037 GCF_000317375.1 Microtus ochrogaster
CTCCTCCTCCTCCTCCTCCTCTTCTTCTTCTTCTTCTTCTTCTTCTTCTTCTTCTTCTTCTTCCTCTTCCTCCTCCTTTTCTCCTCCTCCTCTTCCTCCTCCTCTTCCTCCTCCTCTTCCTCCTCCTCTTTCTCCTCTTCCTCCTCTTCTTCTAATAACCCACTGGCTGCAGTTTGTGCTGTCCTGGATATGTCCTGTGTATTGGCTGCAGTTTGTGCTGTCCTGGATGTGTCCTTTGTATTGGGCCACTAGACTGCATCTCCAACCTACCAGGAGCCCAGAAAACTGAATTTCCCTCCATCAGAAGCTACCAACTGTACATAGACCCTCAGTTAAGGGCAAGGGACCCTAAACCCTTTCTCACTCATGCCAGAACACTGACTGGCTTGATCCTGTTCAGGTCTCGTATGGCAGCCACAGCTGATGTGAGGTCATGTGTGAGGAGGTCATGTCACCTCCAGAGATTTTTTTTTTGCTCTGGTCATCCCTGACCTTTCTAGCCCCTCTATGATGGTTCCTGTGTAGTAAGGAAGAGGTATAATGTAACCGTGCCATGTATGGCTGAGCACTCCTGATATATTTTTCTCTGCACTTTGACCAGCTGTACAATGTTTCTATGTACAATGTACAGTGACACTTCTCAGGTAGGGCCTAAGAGTTGCACTAACCTATGGGTAGATAGATATGAATTTAGAAGACAGCTTGACACTATGTCTATTTAGCTAAATAACAGTAGTAGGCTCACCTCCAAAAACTGTGAGTTCCCAACTGTCGGTTTGGGGCCTGATTTGAAGTTCCAGGTATGTATTTACTCCTGTGAAGTGGGGCTGTGAAAGCTCTTCAGTCCTGGTTTTCGTTGTGTAGTGAAATGGTAAGGGAAATACAGCAACGGCAGTGAGAAGAGCTGGCATTGGCAAAGGTCTACCTCATCATTTCGCTTCATAATCTCCTCGTGCAGTTCCCAGTGGTGATTTCGTGCTATCTGTAACAGTTGTCTATGGCTCCATGACAATTGCAGGAAACTGAACGGCTCAAGAGACCATCTCAATACGGGCTAGGCTTGGCTGAGTCATTCTGGGATCTTCGGTGGGGCTCTGATTCATCTGTTTTCTACAGATCAGTGGGAAGGTTTTACTCTGGGGTTTGGAAACTGACGTTAAGAGGTGACTTCAGTCACATGTCTTGTCTCATGATCCAGTCTAGCCTGGGTTTATTCATATGCTGGAAGCTGTGCTCTTGTAAACAGAATACTGAGGAAATAAGTCTGAGTTCCACTGAGTTCCAGTCCTCTGACTGGCCCATCGCTATGTACATCTTCGTACTGGGTGGTTTTGTATCCACTTGACACAAGCTAGAGTCGTCAGAGGAAGGAGCCTCAGCTGAGGAAATGCCTTCTTGAGATCCAGCTGTGAAGAGTTTTCCCATTTAGTGATTGGTGGAGAAGAGCCCAGCCCATATTGGATGGTGCCATCTTGGGCTGCTGGTCCTGGGTTCTGTAAAAAGGTGGCTGAGCAAGCCAGGGGAAGGAAGTCAGTGACCTGTTCCCCTCCATGGCCTCTGCATCATTTCCTAAACTCCGGGACTTGCCCTGTTGGAGCTCACGTTCTGCCTTCCTTCAGTGATGAACAGCAATGCTGAAGTGTAAGTCAAATAAACCCTTTTCTCTCCAACTTGCTTTTTTTGGTCATGGTGTTTCGTGGCAGCAATAGAAACCCTAAGACAGTCCTGTTCAGTCAGCCAAAGCAAGTCTCAACCTGTGGGTCATGACCCTTTTGGGGATCACAGAATTCTTGCATAGTAAAATTACAAGTATTATGAAGTAGCAATCAGTTGATTTTGTGGTTGGGGGAATCACCACAACATGAGTAACTGTAGTAATGATAACATTAGGAAGGTAGAAAACCACTGACTTAGAACAAGAGCTCTGACCACCGTTCTGTAGGGCGGTAAAATGCCCTAATAACCATAGCTGACAAGTCTTTTTAAAAACACTTTTTATTTTTATTTTAAAATTGTGTACACACACACGTGGTCAGAAGAGGGCATCAGATTCTGTGAAGCTGGAGTTATAGGTCATAAGACACTTGACATAAGGGTGCTGGGAACTGAACTCAGGTCCTCTGCAAGAGTGGTGTGTGCTCTTAACTACTTAGCTATCTCTTTAGCCTCTCTTCTTGAAAATTTAAAGTTAAAAATTGTGATGAGCACCCATAATTTTTTTCTCGCAAATTTTCCTTTTTGTTGCTGTCCTAGCAAGAGTCCATATCGGATTGGGCTTTCCTCATTTCTTGAGACCTATAGCATTTCCTCATGTCTGTCTCTTATGACTTTGAAAAAATTCAAAACTATCAATCAATTTTTTTGTTAAGTGTACATTCAATTTGGTTTTGTGTAATATCATCTCTTGTGTAACAAAAGTACAAAGAAAATGATGCTGGGTCATCCCCATTGCTTCAGATCAAGGGGTCCAGGATGTCTTATTATTTGTGCTTTTTCACTTTGATAACTTGACTAAACCTAGCTTCTTTACTGGAAAGTTACTACCTTTTGTGTCTATAAATATCTTGGTTAGGTTTCTGGGAAACCATGCAATTTCTATGTCCTCTAGAATGTTGTCTACCCTCTTTGTTTGCTTTCTTCTGCTGTTAAAGACTGTGGGCAAAAACAACTTGGAGAAGAAAATATTTATTTCAACTTTGTTGTGGAACATTAGTTGAAGTTACGGTACACTTGTTTATTCTGTGGAATATTTGTTTAACGAGGCAGTAGTGTGTTGAATTCTTTTATGTTGTATTTGTTTAACTCTGTGAAGCTGTGTTACTTTGCCTGTCTAAAACACCTGATTGGTCTAATAAAGAACTGAACGGCCAATAGTAAGTCAGAAGAAAGGACCGGCGGGGCTGGCAGGCAGAGAGAATAGAAAGAGAAATCTGGGAAGAAAAGATCACGGAGTGTAAGAAAAGAGAAGAAAAGGAGGACTCCAGGGGCCAACCACTCAGTCACACAACCAGCAATGGAGTAAGAAGTAAAGGGTGGTCTATAAAATAGAGGAAGATAAATGCCCAGAGGCAAAAGGTAGACAGAATAATTTAAGTGAAGAAAAGCTGGTTAGAAACAAACCAAGCTAAGGCCGGGCATTCATAAGAAAGAATAAGAATCTCTCTGTGTATTAATTTGGTAGCTAGCCCCTAAAGACAGCCAACAGAGTTAAAGAAAAAAAACAACAACAACAACAACAACAAAACACCTTCCAGCCTTCAGACTTTCTGTGAAGGAAGAAGTCAAGGCAGGAAAGCCAGGCAGGAATCTGGAAGCAATAACTGAAACAAAGACGTGGTATTTACTGGCTTGTTCCCCATGACTTGCTCAGCTTGCTTTTTTATAGAACCCAGGACCACCTGCCCAGAAGCGACCCTGCCCACAATGGGCTGGGTCTATTCACATTAATCATCAATAAAGAAAACGTCCCACAGACTTGCCTGTGGACAGTCTGATGGGGGCATTTCCTCCATTAGGATTCTTTTCCCCAGATAACTCTAGCTTGTGTTAGGCTGACAAAACATTACCAGCTTTGAAGCTGCTGAATTTGATATTACAGCTTTGGTCCAGCCATTTCACTAGATTCTACAGATTTAAAGAGCCTCAGAAGGCATAGGTGGACAATTCTTAGCCTCAGAAGAAATGGGTTATTACATGAAAATCTAGTGCCAGGTGTGGGATAACTCCCAATTAGTTATTGGTCAGTGAGACCCCAGAGGCCGTGAGTAAAAACACAGGCTATTGATACTATCCTCCATTTCCCAACTAGATGGTAAAACCTCATTGCTGAAGAAACGACATATTTTGTTTCAAAGGTCAGAGAGAAATGAAGCTGGGACTGACCCCAAAGTTTCCTTTCTGCGGGCTAGCTTTTGTAGTGCCAGAAGGCTCTATGTCGGGGAGAAAAGTAATAGAAGGTCTTGCCCAGTAGTGAACCCTGAGTGCTGTAATACTGAGTCTCTAAGAAAGAAGCAATGGCTGGTGCAATTGTGGTATGAAGGAAAACTTTCTGATAGGACTGGAGATCTGCTTAACAGGAGGAAATTTATACTCCATACTGCAAACCTGGTTGAAAGCCCATGACTTTGGAAGTCATAGGTCCTAAGCGTGAGTCTTAATATTTCTTAAAATGGACATCGTGTTAAACTGTTTTCTACATATTTACGTTTATACCTATAGATCATTGATGCGCTCAGCCTTTCTGCAGTGGGCAGCAGTTAGTGTGGATACTCACAGTTGTTCCGAGAGTAACATGAGGGTTTGGCCCTAAATTGGACATCTACATCAGTCTCCCATACCACCACAGTGCGTAGGGAACATCTCAGAGATGGGGCAGAAGGAAGGTGAGCGTTAGAGCACGGGGAAAAGGGTCGCGATGTCTTCTGAGCATGGCGTTGTTGGACTCAGGAACCCAGGGCAGCTGTGGTCACCTGCCCAAAATGAAGTTGACAAGATCAGTCAACACTCCAACAGGCTGGACTAATAGGACCCAAAGGATTATAAAAGACAGAAGGGGGTGGGGACTTGAAGATGGGCAAGTGATGTGCTGGGGGACAGCTGGGGAAACAAATGTAGGAACCGGTGGGTAGTAATCAAGACACACTGTGCACACATATCCAGTTGTGACAGAATAAATAAAGGATTCTCCAATAAGTAAATGACTAAAAAAGTTTAAGTAGAATCTTTTGTGCTTGTATACACATATGTCAAGTGTATTTATAAATAGCATTATCCCCTCGTTTTTATCTACAGGAACTCTTTTGTTTTCCTGTCTTATCACAATTTCTCAAACCATTTCAGCAGACACTAAGGATAAAACATATTCTCCTTCATGTCATGCGAATGACTTTGTATTTTGCCATTTGATATGATTGGGGGGGTAAATAAAATTTACTATATTTAAATAATTTTCTTTACTGTATTTTATCCAGAACATTTATTCAGTTTTTTCAAATGATGGGATAGTAATGTTTTTCTTCCTCTAATGTGATGATGTAATGAGCTATACTGTCAGATTCCCCCACGTTAGATCATTTTTCTGCTCCTGGAGTGAATCCTATTTAGCCATGATGTATTAATTTACAAACGCATTGCAGGGTTCAATATGCATCTGTAACCACATGGGAACTTGGTCTGTACTTTTCTTTTTGAGCACTATTTTATAACATTTGAGGCTATTTTTCTGATGCCATAAAGTAAATTGAAGTGATTTTATTTTTTTTTTTGTCTGTGTGTATGTGTGGTTTAAATTTATTGTGATCTTGGTTCAAACAACTCTATTCCCAATAGAGACTTCCTTCCTTTCCTTTCTCTTTCCTTCCTTTCCCTCCCTCCCTTCCTTTATTTCTGCTCCAAACATCTCTACAAAATAATAATGATTAATAATAAATATAATAATAATTTCTGGAGTGGCTGCAGGGGGTGACGAACGTATACAAAAACACAAATTTATTATGAACCAAATATAATGTCCTCCAAGCACTCCACTTAAAGATAGTTCCACTGTCTAGCAAACGAATGCAGGCTTAGCTGTATGCCACTGAGAAGAAATCTCATTTCAAACTATAGATTTTAGCGTAAAACCCCCACTTCATTGTAATGAGCTCACAGAACACCACACAGCCTCTCAAGCAACTCTTGCCCAGTCCCAAACTTTATACATCTCAGGGAATGTTGTGTTGAAGCTGCCTGAGAAAACCCGAGTCCACGGTGCAGGGAGGAAGTCTGAGCTCTGTTTATTTGGGTATTGTATAAACAGTTTGCTAATTATATGTAAAACAGTACTCTGTTTAGGAGGCAAGAACTCTGGGGCTGAGCTGCTGCTTATACTGTTTTTAAAGGGCACGTGACTAGTATTTTTTATTTCTGAGGGGCATGTGTCAAATCTCTTTTTACAAATGCATCTGTCAGTTTTCTAACTTTAGAAGCATAACACAATGAACATTTCAGGGTGTGTCTCTGATTGTGAGAAGTTTAGGTTTAAGACATCCCGGGTTTACAAAAAGGAAAAAAATCCGATTCATAAAATTGTTTCTTCAAGTTGAGCAGTGTGTTAATACAAATGGAACACACTGGGCTGTGTACAATTTGTTTACCGTCTTACTCCTAATGTCTTTCAGAGTGTCTTGCATATATGAGAGAACAAGGAGAAGTCTGCTAAATAAACAAATGAACAGTAATAATTCAAGTTATTTCACCAATTAACTAAAATGAAATAAACTAACTAGCTATGACTAGGTATGCATTTTGATGGAATTTGTTGTTCCTGAAAAGGTAAGATTAAATAATATGAAGTTATAATTTAACTAGTCATATATTATCAGATTTATCTGGTTTAATCTGATCTATGTCAGATGCAGATTTTTTATTTTATTTTATGTGCTTGGTGTTTTGCCTGCATGTGTGTCTGTATGAAGGTATCTAGGGTCCCCTAGAACTGGTGCTACAGATAGTTGTGAGCTACCATGTGGGTGTTGAGAATTGAACCCAGGTCCTCAGGAAGAACAGTCAAGTGCTCTTAACCACTGAGCCATTTCTCGAGCCCCCAGAGGCAGAATTTAAAATTAACATTTAGTGCTGGGCAATAGCTCAGGCAGTAGAATTCTAGCCTTGCAATCATGACGCCCTGAGTTTTACCTCCGGAAGTCACATAAAAAAATCAGTCATGGTGGTACACACTGGTAATCCCTATGCCGAGCAGCTGGAGACAGGAGGATTCCTGCACTTTCATGGTCCTAGGTGGTATAGCCCACCAGACACCTAAGCTGTGTGCTAGCTCGTTATTCTGAGGATGCAAGCCTACAGTGGCTATTGTGTTAAATACGGTGGGCAACTCTAACACGATGGTGTAAGTATCATTAGGGTAGGTCTCAACACATCTGACCATGGTACTGAGCTAGTCAGCTCTCGCTGCTGTGACAAACACCTGTGTGCCCTAAGTCATCCTAGCTGTAGTGTATAGGGATGGAGATCTGTCACCTCACATCAGCTGGGCAGTCAAGAGAGGAAAGAATGGACTGGAGTCCCAAGGCCTTAACTTCCTTCCATTATGCCCCAACACCTAAAGGTTCCACTATCTACCTTTCAATAGTACAATAATCTGGCAACCAAGCCTTAAACATCTGAACCATACATAGGGGACATTCCAGGTCTAACCATAACAGAGAGATATGCTAAAAACTTTAAACAATAAGATTTTTTGACTTCATGAGATGATATATATATATATATATATATATATATATATATATATATATACACACACACACACACACACACACACACACACACACACATACATACATACATATTGGACCAAAATATCTATCTGAATCTCCTGATCATTTGTGTATATGTTGTAGGTATGTGGGGTGAGAGTTGCACCAGCTTTAGCCTGTCAACTTTTTGATGTGAGGTTTTTGTTGGCCCCCCAAAGGAGCAGGTTTTTGGATGTTAATTTAGCTTAGTGACTACCCTTGGTACATCATCTTAAGGGTTCACAGATCTGAACACACAGACATCTGTACTAAGAACATTCATTTATTTCATTCCTCCTGCTAGATTCAGGTATCCCTCTCACCACAGTCCTTATAAATCTGTGTTCCAGCACAGGGTCCCACATCTTCAACTGCAGCACACACATGCACAACCAGCCAGGCCTTGTCTAGAGGAGCCAGCAAAGAGAATGACTACCTTGGCACAAGTGAATATGTTCAAAGACCCAATTTTTTAACGCAGCCTAACACATGTGTGTGTGTTGGAGGGGGGGGGGGTAAATGGAGCCATGATTGAATACAAAAGTGTCAATTTGGTTCTTATGGAAGTCACATGAATTTGACCATGGTTTGAACTTTCTGGAACCTTCTCTGGCCTCATGGAGCAGAGTGGGAGATGGCCTTTAATCAGGGCTCTTCCTCCTCCGTGCCTATCAAAGGCAGCTCCAGCAGCGGGGTGGATGATCAATCGCCCCTAACTGTTTTGAGACTTGTCTCTTCCTCAGAAGAAAGGGGATATTTGTTTCTATTCACACCATACACCACTTTATGAATATGATTTCAGTCATGATTTCCTAGGAGTCTATGTAAAGGGAAGAGTGGAATAAAGAACAAAACCAATAAAGAGCCAAACCAAAAGCACATGTCGCGAAGGGGCACGCACCAGGCGCACAATGGCTGTTAAACAGATGAATCCCCTGAAATGTGGAGTATTCTGCAAGCTCCGGGCAGCTTTGAAATGCTACACTTTCGAGAGCATTCATCTGTTCGTCATCTGAGGGGACTTCCCTGGCTCAGCAGAAGGGGCTGCCTTCTCTCTCCACATCCACAGAACTCAAACTGCATGTAGCCACCCGCTAGAGGAACACACAGGCTGGGACCAGAAGCAGAATCCATTAAAGGACACAGTGCGGAATGCTCAATTTACCTGCCTCTTGTTCAATCTGACTAGCACTGCGAATAAGGAATCTTCCAGTGTTTTCCTTTGTGTGTGTGTGTTGTTTTTAAGATACAATCTAAAGTTATAATCACATCAATAACAAATACCATCAGGGAAAGTGGGCAGGCTGAGGGGTAAGGCTCAGCACAAAGACACTGAAATTTTTATTTTAGAAAGTTCATTTACTTAACACAGCATATTTGAAGGCAAAGAAACTGCAAAGAACACTTGATTGAAAACTACATATAAAATATTTCTTCCCAACGTTATTTTAGTTAGTTCCTTCCAGATGGTGCCATCCTAGATACCTGGAGCTACAAAAGTACTGCTCTCTAAGAAACAGTAACAGTGGATGGAAAACTCATAGAAATATCACAGACTTCTAATACACCACAGCACAAGAAAGATACAGTGTGGGGAAGAAACTTGGTGTGTACACACCTTTGCTAAGTCTAGGGTCCCCTTCAAGAACAACTGACTCTCCTGTGATGTGGACCAAAGCAGAGGACCAGGAAATCAGCCAAGGAACCCTAGGTGGTTGGGTCACCTCCAAAGCCCTTCCTACCACCCAAGGTGAGCATCTAATGCTGGCTTCGAAGGTGACACTCACATCCTCAGTATGACTCCAGCAGAGACTCACGGGCATGCCATGCACATAAACGGCCAGATTCAGACTGTTTAAGGTCTGCTGTGCATTAGAATGAGCTGGCTACTTCCTGGGTGCACTCACACGTTTGGGGTTGCAGCGGGGTAGGCCTAGGTACGAGGGCCCCAGAGAATTCCCACGTACACACCTAGAAGCAGGGCCTATTGCTTCTGCAGGTGTGGGCGGGACCCACAGTCTGCATTTCTAGCAAGGCCCAGGATGAGGCTTGTGCTGCTGGCCCAGAAATCAAAATCAGAATTTGGATGAAGAGGCTTGCAGGGACTTCAAGTCCTCTTCAGTTCTGGAATCTTCCTAGTACAAAATAAGTCATTTTATAGAAAAAAATAGGATCCAATGACCAAGTGGGGGGCCTTCCTGGTGCCTCCTCCGGCTGAGGACAGAAGGTACCTCTGATCTCATTCCTGAGCCTCAGCTTTTTTATCCAAACAAAGAAGAATTGCGAGGCCCTGACAGCCCCCTTCAGAATATCTCTAAGGAACTACTAAAGTTCACAAAACCTCTAGGGAGTCTGCCATTCCTCAATTCACCAGGACAAGGGTGACGGGAAGAACTCACTGTGTTTCTCTTTAGATGAGTGGGCTCTAGACTTTTTCTTGTGTTCCTGTTCCTCTGTTAACTGAATTTTCCTAAACCATACACATCTGAGGTAGGTTTGCAAAGGGAACAGGCTGCCATTGGGAAAGGATGTACACACTTTAACTAATGTACATGTGTCTATTGTCTGGTCAGGAAAGCCAGGGATGGGCAGACACTTGACCCCTGCAGCAGGAGTTTCTGGTCTAAGAGATGTGGTCATCTCCAGAACTGAGCTAGACAAGGAAAGCCTGAAGGAGACAGGAACACACATGAGGTGATGGTCAGTCTCCCCGAAAAGGAATTTCTCAGGGAGGCACTGCAGTGGAGGTGATTGAGTTACAGGGTGGGTGTGTAGAACAGGGGACAGAGGGGAGTGGGGAAGGGGATCAGTGTGGGCAGCAGAGGCATCCTGGAGCCTGGAAGTTGGGGTAGGATTGTACCATATTGGAAATGCATGGGGAGATGCAGGCAAGGCACAAACGTCTGTCTTCCAAGTGTCTCTTGGCATCAGATGGAAAATGCACTGGAGGAGCAAAGGATCGAGAAAGGAACTGAGTCCCTCCCTCAGCCTGGACCATGAGTGTTAGCACCTTCGATGTCCCAACAGTCAGGGCTGCCCCCATCTCACATGGGGAACTGAGACCCTGTAGATGTAGCCTTCCCATAGAACATCCCTTCTGTACCAGGCTCTTTCTTTTGGGTCACCAACCAGCCCCTAAATCATCACACAGTGACTTATTATTAGTTATGTAGGCTCGGACTAGCTTAGGCTCATTTCTGGCTAACTCTTTTAACTTAAATTAACCTGTTTCTCTTTTCCCTCTGCCTCAGGACTTTTTACTTTTCTTTCCTTCTGTCTATCTTCCACTGTCTCTCATGTCTGTCTGTCTGTCTGGCCGCTACCTGGCTTTTGGCCCCAGGCATTTCCGTTCTTCTCTCCTCCTCCTTCTCTTGTTCTTATCTGGAGCCCAGATTTCTCCTTCTATTTACTCTCTCTGCCCACCAGCCCTGCCTGTCCTTTCTCTGCCTGGCTATTGACCTCATTTAGCTCTTTATTAGACCAATCATGTGCCCCAGACAGGTAAGGTGAAACAAAAGGAACACAATGTAATTAAACAAATGTTGCACAAATAAATATAATACATTCTTGCATCGTTAAACAGATGCAACACAAAAAAGTAACATACCTTTATATAGTTAAGGCAATATTCTGCAGCATAAACAGATGTTAACCCATCATTACATAGTTAAAATAATATTCTCCAACCACCTATCTAGACCTCTGGCCTGTGTGTGTTCAGTCCCAGCAGCAGCTGTCAGGTTCCCACAGACAGATAAACGGGCGATGGTCACATCCGGCTACCTTTCAGAGGAGGGTTCTCCAATAGGTGATATTCACAGTGCTTATGATGGGAAAGTTTTGGGCAAACCGGACTTACGTAGTTTTCGACTTTCTCTCAGTGGCTTCTGATTCCAGCTATAACTGCAGCAGACTGTAGTTGTGGCTGCAGAAAGGGCTCTTTCTCAGGAACCATAGCATTGTCTTTTCCTACTAAGACTTTTCTCAGAATCCTGGGAGCCAAGTTTATAAAGTTTTGTTTTGTGCAGGTGGAGAAGCCAAGGCAGAACTAGTTACCGTCTGTGAATGGACCAATGACCAGCCTCTCCTTTAAAGAGACTTTATTTTTTTAAAGAGAGAGTCTCATGTAGCCCAGACTAGCCTGAAACTTACCATCTATCTGGGGCAGACCTTGAATTCCTCTTGCCTCTAACTCCAAGTGAGCATCCTGGCATCCAGGTTATGTGGGGCTGTGGGTTGAACTCAGGGCATTGGAAATGGTAGGTGAGTACTCTACCAACTGAGCCATACCCCCTGCCCTTGGAGAGGAAATTCCAAGGGGTCTTCTATGTGACTCCTCAGAACTTCCCACCAGGATGCTAGCTGCTGGTAGCAGCAATGAAGACGCAGAAGGAAGTTAAGGGACTAAGCCACCCCCCAGTGACCTTCAGACCTTGGGGATGCTACAAACAACAGCCCCCACTTTTGCTTCTTAAAACAAGGTCAGGGCAGTTTTTGGAACACACCTCCATTGACTGCCCCCACCCACAGTTCAGTACCATTAAAAATTCAGCCTCTGTCCTTAGCAAAGCCCTCTGAGTAGAAACAATCCCGTCATTCTCTCTCTCTCTCTTGCAAAGGTGTTTAAGATATCTAAATATTTCAAAGGTATCTACGAAGATTGGATTCTTTCTTAGAGATGGCTCGATGAATAAATGATGCCCTAATTTCAGTTTAATTATCGTCTAATGCTCTCTAATTCATTTCAGACTCATGTTTAACTTCTTTCTAACTTGACAACCTTTCTGGAAAACCTGCTCCCCCCAAAGCCCAAGCTCCTTCTCCAAGAAAATGGATTGGCTTTTTCTAGATTTCAAAAAAAAGAAGAAGAGTCCACCAAATTCCTAATATTTTTTGTCAGTGTAAATTTAAGGTCTTCCCAAAATACCTCTTCAGAAACATATCTGAAAGTAAGTGAGGGATTCCTAGCTCACAGTCGGAGGTTTTAAAGCGTGGGACAGGTTTTTACGGCTGAATCATAAGCCCCTGAAAATAGCATTATTACGGAAGTGAGAACACACAACTACAGCCCATAGCAACCCCAGTGGCCTCGTTATCATAGTGCTCGATCCCCTTCTTTGTTCCCAATTGGAAATGCAAGACACTTGTACTAGCCTTTTGTTATTAGATGTCAGAGCCAGTCAAGAGCCTGTTTAGAGAGATGCCCAGTCTTTAGTAATCCCTGAATTGCAGGGACTTCAATGTCCTCATCTCAGGAATGAATTGATCATTCATAGCATAAATACTTGGTCACTGCAGACAAACTTTAGTGGCAGGAGATATGGGGGCTGTTTGGGGAGGACAGTATTAGCTGTGGCTGTGTGAGTTGCCAGCTGTGGAGTAAGTTTCTGTGCAGACAGATGGACAGGTGTCCATTCTCCAGGCCAGCATCTGTGGCTGAAGCTTGGAAAAGAGGAGAGACATGAGCCTGGGACATTGCTATGAACCCAAAGTTTAAAAAAAAATCTGCATTCTTTTGGCATCAGAAATTTTTACCCCTAAGAAGCTACATGTTTATTTTCTGATTTTTTTTTTACTACAAAGTAAAGCATTTGGAATTCTATTGCACGGTACTCACACAATTTCCATAACAGACTTAAAATTATCCTCAGCTGCCGAGTAAATCTGTATCTCTGATTGGCTACAGAAGGCAGTCCCATGGAGAAAGCCTGCTTTGTGAGGTTTGGCCAGGCTGCCTAAACACGTGCTGAATGCCGTCTGACGGAGGAATGTTTGACATCCGCCAACTCAATATAGTCTACTATCAGTGAGCCAGAAACCTACTAACTAGAACACTCAATTAATTAAGCTTTGGTTTCCTGCTTTCTCTTCTTCCCAAGCCTCCAGCCTGGGGAAGCATCAGAGCATAGAATGCTTGGTATTTATTGAGTGCCACTGTGTGCTGGGCACTTTCAAAAGCACTTTTTGTGTATGAATACATAAACTCCTTCCCATAACTCTGTGGGAAGCCACTATTATTCTCCCAGAATTTGTACCACAAGAGCAGACGTGTTCACAGCTCTGCCTCTGTGGGATGACCTCCCTTGGTTTGTAGCCCAGTTCTACCCTTAAGGGTTGGGTGGATTTAGGCTCCCTATGCTTCAGTCGTCACCAAGATACCATTTCTCTAAGATTCAGTTAACGGTGTGAAATTGTAGCTAAGGATGTTCAAGGTAAAACTTCCTCTTTCTACAGGAACGTTGTGGAGTGCACCATTTGAAACAATCTGCAGCATATTATCCTGATGTGGGAGTGTCATATATCAATCTGTTGATTTCATTGGTTAAGTAATAAACAAACTGCTTTGGCTCATAGCTTAGGACATAGGTGGGTGGAGTAAACAGAACAGAATGCTGGGAGGAAGAGGAAGTGAGGTAAGACACCTCAGACAGAGACTCGACAGCTCTGCGCTCTGGAGCAGAGACGCCATGCTCCCATCTCCAGGGCAGATGCGAGAGCTCTGCTCTCTGAGGCACACGCGATGAAGCTCCGACCCAGGATGGACATAGGCTAGAATCTTCCCAGTAAGACGGGTGCTCACAGATTACTAGAGATGGGTTGATGGGGATATCAGAATTAGCCAGTAAGGGCTAAAGCTAATGGGCCAAGCAGTGATTAAAAGAATACAGTGTCCGTGTAATTATTTCGGGGCATAAGCTAGCTAGGCAGCCGGGGTGCTGGGGATGCAGCCCCGCCGCTATTATTACAACATTATCCCTGAGTTTATGCTGCCGCATTATTTTTGAAATGTCTCAGCATACTTCTAAGGGGTTCACTCTCTGTGTACCTGGGGTGGGAATGAGAAATGAAAGTGGGAAGGGACCTGAAGAGAGCCCTGGAAAGGTCGTGTAAGAGGAGAGTGAACAGTTGAGCGCCCAAGGATGTTGTAATGTCTCCATCCAGCCCCTCCTGAAGCAGGTCTAACTTCTTTACTTCATAGTTCTATGATGAACCATAAACCTTTCTTATTTACCATTTTTGACTCTGGCTAGTTTGAATAGGCCACTGTGATATTAAATTGCAAAAAATGGGTCTAAAACAATAAGCCCCTTTATTTCATTTCACATACGTTTTTCTGTATTTCAAACTTAAATGAAGAGATACCATGGTATCTATCCACCCATCAATCTACCCACACACCCATCATCCTCAGGGCTCTTATTTGCTGATAGATGCGAAAAGAGCCAGGATGAATGAGACAAGCATCCTTTCCTCTGGAGCTGTAGACATGTTTAACAGACAGAACTGAAACCCCAGGCTCCCGTCAGGGAGAACAATTACAAAAGAAGTCTCACCAATGGAGCCACGCCTCTTTGGGGAAAGTTTCTTAAACATTTCCATGTACCAACTGTGTAAAATTTCTTAAACTAGGAGTTGGGGAGATGAACAAGCAGTTAAGAACACTTGGTGCTCTTTCAGAGAATCCAGGTTCAGTTCCCAGGGCCGACATGGTGACTCACAATCATTTTCATCTTTAGTTTTATCTACACATATGTATGTATATCACGTATGTGCTTGGTGCCCTTGGAGGTCAGAAGAGGGCACCAGTTCTAGGAGATAGCATGCTTTCTTCTGACCTCCAAGGGCACCAGACATGCATGAGGTACAAACACATAAACATGGGCAAGACACTTGCACACATGAAATAAATAAATCTTTAACTTTTAAAAAATAGTGTACAGCTCATACTTTAAAATTTAAAGAAACCTCCCCTCTTCCTTTGCCGCTCCTTCCCTTAACTGAAATGAGGCCACATAGTTTTGAAGGAATGACTTCTCAAATTTAGGCTCCCCCTGGATGCACACATCTCCTGAACTGTCCCCCGAAGATTCCTGGCTGAGGTTGGAAAGAATTGTGTACTCAACAGTTCAACAATTCAGATCCCTCCCTATGTGTTAGCTGCCATAAACACGCGGACTTAGCTCCTGGTGGGAGAGAGGAAATCTTTCTGGAGAGCTCCAAACAGAAACCCTTCAACCATTCCCAGCAAGAGGCCTTTAAACACAGGTAGAGAGCCATCATCGGAAAGATGTCATTTAAAATGCAAGTTTAAAAGACTTGAGAAAAGCCAGTCTTGTCCAGCTGGTAAATTATTTTCCAGTCAATCTCTCACTGCTAAAGGTACCCAAATCTTATCTTACAAATGACTGCGTATAGTGTAAACTTACTTAGAGCACATCTTTGATTTGTTTCCATTTGAAATGACTCTGGGCTTATTTATCTATTTTGCAAATAAACTCTGAGAACCCTCTCCTGTGAAATATCACTTGGTAACAAGGAGATTGGATTTGCAGCTCACATTGAGCATAATAGCCATCAAAGGAAATGCCACATTGGAATCTTTTGAGCTGTGCCCATAAAGTGTTCAAAGTGACAACAAATGTGGTGAAAACAAAACTGTACACAGACGGGAGAGGTGGCATGAGAAACCCTTGCTTGATGTTCAGATAATAAGAGCAGCTTAGAAGCCTTTGTGTTCTAGTGCCGCGTGTTGTAAATAACATTTGCAGCGTCCCGAAGTATGTGGGTTATTTATAAAACTCAGATAAAAAATGAGATGACTTAAAAAAAACCTTTTACATTTTAGTCTTGCACCAGAAAT
This sequence comes from Microtus ochrogaster, assembly GCF_000317375.1. Taxonomy (NCBI): domain Eukaryota; kingdom Metazoa; phylum Chordata; class Mammalia; order Rodentia; family Cricetidae; genus Microtus; species Microtus ochrogaster. The sequence goes on from NC_022015.1 coordinate 87,255,385, forward strand.
AGGCATCCCCTTTCCATTTGTTCATCATCCTTAAACAAATATCTTCTCTTTTTCATAGCAACGGAAGCGTGTGTGTCCACATCTGAACATGGGAATGTCAACCATAGATTTGGATGCAAGAGAGTACAGAGGAGTTTTATTTTGGTGGCTATCAATCATGTCAGAAAGGGAAATCCATCCATCACTTGGCAGAGACAGAATATACATTGGGAGTAAAACAGAGAAAAGCTATGAGACTTCTTGATTCTCCTCTAACCCATCGCTCTTTCTCCTCTAGCCTTTCCAAAACCCCAGGACCCAAACCGTCCAACCTGATACTCATCCTGGATATCCAATGAGAAAAAGAATCCTTTCTCCTCTGAGTCACTCAGAGTGACACTGGTGAAGTCAAGATAGAGAAGGGATGTCACCTCGCCTCTTGTAACCACGTGACATGTGCTGTGTTTAGAGTCTCAAACAGTGTTTCTTAATCTTGACTGTGCAGATGAGCCTTGGTTAGTGTAGATGCTGAGTCAACTGGTGCAGAGTGGACACTGTTACCAAAAAGTTAAAGCTGACACTATGGTCCCCAACTATATCCTGAGTATTGAAAGCTGTGAAGAAGAATTGGTGTTCAGGATAATGAAAAGTGAAGCCTCAAGAATAGCACGTGCGTGCGTGCGTGCGTGTGTGTGTGTGTGTGTGTGTGTGTGTGTTCTTGACACAGAAAATATTTTTTTTTTGAGTCCCTGAAGAAAGCTGGGCTCTGTGAGAGCAAAATCTAATTTAGAGATGCAAACCAAATTTGTTTGCCTAAGGCCGCCAAGATGGTAACAGAAACTGTTTTGCACCTAGCCTGCTGGGATTGGGACTGAGTGCTTTAACCGTGAGGCGATATTTTCTCTGAGAATGTCCTAGACTCTTTCCATTCTCAGGAACTTCGAATATGCTGGCCCCTCTTCCCACAATGTCCTCTCTCATCTTTTGTCTGACTACTCAGTTGACGGTCCTCTGCAAAGCTTCCACAAACCTTGCCCCGCAGAACTGAGTTGTGCCCTGCCTCTCCATCATAACAACGTTCCCTCTCAGGCCTTGCCAAACCCTTCAATGATTGTGAGAGCTCACTTGTTTCCCCGTCTGTCTCCTTCATGAAACTGTAAGATCTCTGATGCTGACTTGCTACAAAAAGCTCTTAATTTGATTAGTTTTAAGCATTATGGATGGGTCCAAAAGAGGCTCTCTAGGCTCCCGGCTGACAGACGGACTGATTGAAGGAAGGAATGAGTGAACTGGTATTCTGCATATAAATTCTAGGCCACTAGAGGGCAAACAGTCTGGGTACGGACACTTCTCCACAGTGCCACATGTGTTGGCATGCCCGGGAACAGATTCAAACAGGATGGCACCTCTCACACACGTCGTTAGCTGTACATTAAGTTAAGAAAATTCTCCTCGGCTGCCTTAAGAAAAGAGACTCTATGGATTTCAAAGGCCCGCTCATTGCCAACTTCCAAACAAAAGTGTGGCAAAGGCATCCGAATGGAAGCTGAGATGCTTTTTGGAGCACACATCTGTGCTTACTCCTTCTCATTCTGTATCTGCATCAGACCCATGGTGTGCAGGGAGCTGGATAAGGTAGCTCATGAGCAGGTGTAGGCTTCTGTATCAGATTGGTATATGGAAGGTAGTGACTACAAACCATCAGGGCATCCAGGGTGACATTAGGAAGGGTGTCTGGTATTTCCTCTCAGAAGGTGCATTTCCTCTCAGAAGCAGAACACAAGACAGGAATTTTGCAAAAGTCACCCAGGATGGGATGAGATAGGCATGGGCAGATGGCTCTAAAGTGTATGATATGTAGCTTAGTAACTCTTGGGGCCTGGTACTGGGGCCCATGGCTAGATTCCGAGAAGCTTTAGGGACAACCCTGTCTCTGCCAGGTATCGTACCCAAAGGATGATCTGGGATGTTGAAAACTGTGCAGGTACTTCTGGGTCTCTGGAAGTTCAGAGACATCTAACAACATGGGGCAAAAACACAGAGAGACGTGAAAGGGTTCCCTGCGGGAGCTAGGGAAGAAGATGAGGTCTATGGCAAGGCCACTGTCCTTTGCTTCCTGCTAAGGACTCTTGGAGTTGATGATATATCATGAGTTGGACTCACAGAGGCATACTTCATACACCCCCAGACACACTCCAAAGCTATCAAAACAGAGAATGTTACAGCCGAGAGCTGTCACTACCCAACGCTCCACCATTAGTATGCCCAGATGCCTCTTCCACTTGTCTCTTGTTCTCTGGTCCCCTGAACACTGAACTAACTTCTTAACATGATACAGATACAGTCCTGAGTTTTGCCTGCCATCCCATATGAGCACAGATTTAGCTCTGAAGGTTGCCGACTCTTTTATGCCCCATAGATGAAGGCAAGGAGGGTTCAGTTCTCTTTCAGGGGACTATTATGAGAAGAACTGTGATAGTATCTGAAATAGGCCCTGAGCACTGAAGGAAAGTGCTCTTACGAGCTATCTAAATAAAAGTTATTACACAGTATTATTTTAACCTGGCCCAAGTTTAGATTAGTTGGATGAATCATTCAACAACCTTTACTTTATGTAATTAAAAACGTGCGGTTCTTGGAATCTTGTTTGGGAGGCAAGTTCACGTGGGGTTGGGGGAGGTAGACGAGGCTTGGCAAGCTCACAGAAGTCAATGATTTCTGGTCAAAATATGGCGCTCTGATTGATGGGGGGTTTCGATCATCAGTTCTATGTGGAGGTATTCTCAACTCTCCTAAGAAAGCATTTCTGGAAATCTTTGACCTCATGCATATTGGCTCTTCCTAGGACTCCACTGTACTTGCTTTGACGATGCTTTCAGCTTTCGCTTTGCCCCTAAATAAAGTCTTACTAAGTCATGGATCTGTTCCTATGGTGGCTTTGCCTGAGTCTGTCAAAATAGATGAGTTATTGAAGACCAAGTAGTTTATTCCCCTGGAGGCTTCCCAAACAGGACATTTTCTCTTCAATGTAGAATCGTCAGATCTAAAATATGACATCCAAAGTACATATCCTGTTGACAATGGTCATCATGAAGGTGACTGCAGAGGGTGCTTTGTAGATAATTAATTGAAAGAATGAATGCTAATAAATGGGGCAAAGGATCAAAACACACCACACCACTGAACCCAGGGACTTCATTAGCTATGGTCTCCCATGTGTTAGTTATTAACCATTAGCAGTGTGGGTGGTCTGGGAATGATGGACTAATTCTTCTGCTGGCCACAGCAGTGTCAAACATTATGTTAACTATTGCGAGTGAGAGTGTTGACTGCATCTCTGCTGTCCTCTCAATGTCCTCCAAAAACTCCAGTGAATTAGACACTTGCCCCAGGCGCCCGAGTTGTTCCCAGCACGTAACTTACACAGTAGAAAGGGCTGGTAGAACTAAAGGATGTCGGGTACGGTTTTTGGTGAGCATCTACCCACATCAGTGCACCAAGAAGCAGACTGTTAGCACATTCCACACACCTTATGGGGTGATGGGAAGGACAATGGGTTGATTATAAGGAGCTTTTAGGGGGCCCGACGACACCTTTAGTTCTGTGACTTGCCTTTTCCTTAATGCTCCGTGGCACTGTGTCTGCCATGGCCACACCGTGTCCTTCTGTTTAAGGAGTTATTGACAGCATACATTTAGGCTCTGTTGCAAATGAGTCAAACAGAGCAGACAAATTGATATGTGTAATGACTTCTGTAATATTCTCCCACCCGAGTACTAACAAGACCTTACCCTGCTTAGCTTTCAAGATCAGAGCTCATAGGAGATTAGACACATTCAGGTTGGTAAGGTTATAGGCCATATTATTCTCTAGTATAGAGGAATTCATATCTATAATGATCTATTTTTGATTGATCATGCAGGCTATATCCATTTAAGAATTGCATTTGTCTAACTTTTTTAAATGCTAGTCATTCTACTTCTTATTTTCTTCAGCATGAAAAACACACCGGTCTACTTCCTTCATCTAAAATTAAATTGATTATCACTGTGTTTCCTTTTTGACTTCATGATTTAAAGCTTTTTGACTAACCCTGACTCCTACCCCCCATCTCAAAATGAGTCCTTGTTTAAAAGAAAGCAGCAAAGGAGTAGAGATCTTTTCAACTTTGCGGCCATCAGTTTGCTTTTGCAGAAGGCCGTTTTGAAAAGATGGGGGCAAATGAAGTAGAAACATTCAGATTAAATTTCCTTTGAAATCCATGGGTTTTAAAATTAAGGGAAAGTGATTGGCAAAACATGTTTTGGTTTTTGCCGAAACTGAAATGTTTGAAAATAGTTCAAGATGTTCTTCCACACCCCAACCGCATCCATCTAGGGCTGTCCAGCTCTAGTCTAAGTCTGTTTTATATATCCATTGTGCAGAGAACACAGCTCCTAAGTACAACCCAAGGACCATCGTATTTCTCTAGAGGAGAGTATTGTGGCATTGTCTAAAGGCTGGGTTGCCTAGAGGAAAGCTCTGGAGTAGGTGACCAAGAAAATGCAACTGTTTTCATCGATTTTGAGTCAATCTGGGATGCCAAAATAGAATGTAAGTCTCTGTTGTTTTTTCTCTCTCCCTTCCCCCATCCTTTTTTTTTTTCCTAATCTTTATTCTTCCCTCTCTTTCCTTCTTCATTGGGAAAATATTTATTAAGCCCCTCCATATGCAATGGGTTGTATAAAAATACATGAAAGCTAAAATGTTAGAGCACCATATGCAAGAGATGCCATATATAGAGAGAGAGTGGAGAAGAGGTACAAGGGAGGGTAGGGATGGTCAGCTTTCCCTAGAGATGACGAAGGGAACAATGATAGAAGGGTCAGAAGAGGTGAGAAAATATGAAGCTGACTGTGCAAAGTGGACGGAAAGCTGGAAGCCTGAAGCAGAAATATGTTGGAGCAACTGCTGAAGAATTATGGGTTCCCAGGGGCAGACCCTTGGTCCAAGGCACATGAAGCCACGCTGATATCTAGAGCACAGGGGAATCTGGAGGAGACCATCTCCTTTAGACTGTCATCTCTTCTCCTTTTCTTACTCCTCCTCCTTCTTCTGCTACTATCTTCTTCTTTTTCAGATTTGGTTTCTGGCTCTCCATCTGTCTGTTTTAGCAGGATCGGTCTCAGTTAGCACTTCAGCTATGCCCTACCCTTTGGGAGCATATTGTTCCCACTGGGACTTAGTAGGACTGATTGACCCATAGGGCCTATCAGAAGATGACTAGAGATCTTGGCTCTGAAATGGACACAAATATTTTTTTTTTTTTTTTTTTGCTTTTTCGAGACAGGGTTTCTCTGTGGCTTTGGAGCCTGTCCTGGAACTAGCTCTGTAGACCAGGCTGGTCTCGAACTCACAGAGATCCGCCTGCCTCTGCCTCCCGAGTGCTGGGATTAAAGGCGTGCGCCACCAACGCCCGGCTCCACAAATATTTGATTTCTTTTCACACCATTGTTTATTATGAAAATCAGAGTGGGGAAATTAGTCCAGAAAGTCTTCATCTCTCTAGTTATGAAAGCTTGTGGGTCCCTGTTAGCCTAGTCACAGGAGAATGTCCCTCCTTTAGGGCACAGTCAGGGAAGATATAGGTGCCTTCGCCTTGCTGATTGACACTTTGTCTGAATGACACTTGCTTTCACACAGCTGTTTCGTTCTTGTTCTCTTTGGAATGTGATAAGAGTGGCCATTTCCTCCCATTGCACCGAAATTGCCAGGTAAGTGCATTCATCTCATGGCAGGGCTGAACAGCTTGCCATCTTTTGCATACGTGAAAATGGTACTTTCAGCAATCAGGCTGTCACGTGTGGTGTAATATGTGGTTTGGAAGCCATTATAGGATTAGAGGCAATTTGGAGATTATCATCTCCATGACATCACCTCTGGGGGTTGAGACCGCTGACAGTTCCACAGGCTCTGATTCAGATGCCATGGTGATACACATGTAGGGAAGACTTTCTGCTGCCTTGACCAAGGCGTTGTATATGTTTGAAGAGAAATAAATAGAGGGGCTGGCTTTTGCTTTCCCCATGCCAATTGCGACACTGATTTACTATATTTTGATGTGCACTCTGTTACTTCCTTTTAACTTTTAACAAAATATTATTTTACTACATCAAACTGTGTGTGTTAGTGTGTGTGTATGTGTGTGTGTGTCTGTCTGTCTGTCTGTCTGTCTGTCTGTTTATATATGTGAGTAGTGGTGTCCATGCAAGCTAGAGGCATCAGATCTCCCCGGAGCTGGAACTACAGACCATGGTGAGCCTCTTGACATGGGAAACAGACTTCTGTCCTCTGTGGGAGAAGCACAAGCTCTTAACCACTGAGCAATCTCTTCAGCCCCTTGTATCATTTCTTAAGCCAGAGAACTAACACAGCAGGGACTACACAGGTTTAGGTTGAACCAATTCAAAGCCCAGTCTTCCTCTTCTGTTTTTTTTTTCCATCTAACTAATAAATTTGACATCACTGTTTCTGCCACCTTCTATGAATTATTAAATGCAACTCTAGCTCTGATGATGAGATTTCCAATATCTATCTAAGATTTGTGTTTGTGTGTATGTTCTATGCATGTGTGTGTGTTCATGGGAGTGTGCGAACACGTGTGGAGGAGGCCAGAGGTTGGCCCTGGGTGTTTTCTTTAATCGTACTCCATTTTATTTTGAGACAAGATCTCCAGCTAAGCCTGGAACTCACTAATTGACCTGATTGGCTGGTCAATGAACTCCGGACAGTCTCCTCCTGCATCTTCTCCCTCAGTACTAAGAATACAGAAGCACCTCCATCCCAGGCTTTTACCTGGATTCTGGGCACCTAAACTTGGGTCTCCTTGCCTACACAATAAGTACTTTACCTACTAAGCCATCGATCTCCTCAGGCTCTTCACAGTTTTCAAAACAAGGGAATGGAAGAAGAACCCAGCCTTTTGGCTTATCCCTGCTTCTCTCCTGTCACATGTTTAGGCCTTCTCAAATCTGGGCTTGCTGGTCTCCTCTCTCTCTCTCTCTCTCTCTCTCTCTCTCTCTCTCTCTCTCTCTCCCTCTCCCCTCCACATTTACTCCATGCTGTACTCTGAGACCGTCGGTGCCCCGAAGGGAGCTGGAAGAGGATTCTTTCCATCTATGTTGGTTTGAGGTCAACCTGAGTTTTCACTACCTGCTCCAGATCTCATTAGTTTTGTGATTTTTCACCTGCTGCTTAATTTCTTCTAATGTCTGAGGACAGGAAACGAGAATAAGATTGTCGTTCCTCCGGGAATCCCTTTCTGACCTCCGTTCTAGGTTCTTCAACAGCAGTTCACTTACCTATCTCTGAACACTTGTCTGATGTAACTAATTTGGCCCACTCATCCCCATGTCCCCCTTCAGACCACAGCTTTCTGAATCCAGGGGGCACAGTAGGCACTATAGGCGTTCAACAAGAGGCAATAATGTAAGAAGAAGAAGAGCAAAGTAATCCAGGTGTGGTGATCTAGGGTTGTAAACCTAGTACTTGGAAGGTGGGGCAGAAAGATGCGAGTTTGAGGCTATCTTGAACTATATAGCAAGAACCTGTCCAAAACAGTAACTTGTGATTAAGTATAGCAAAAGATTTTATGAGATTAAAGGGAGCAACATGAGTGCATGTGTGTCCTAGAACATATATGTCACATCATTCTTATCATAAATATATTATGTCCCCATTAATTATTGTTTGCCAAAGACTTCATCCACGCTATTCATATAGGATTATTTAAGGCACAGGGCTCAGCTGTACTTGGAGACACATCAGGAGGACAAAGTGATGATGCAATAATGAGCTAAAAATTCCCATGATCTAAGGAGAATGACCCGACACACGAGGCCAAACATACCAACGGTTGTTGGTATAAAAGAAACATCTGTGATAGACTCATGGGGGAATTAAATCTAAGGCTACAACTTATAGATATCCCATAATGAAAACCTGTGAAAAGGAGAAATATGCTGTAACCAGACTGAATGGTTTACACACAAAATAGGGTTGATGCTCACAAACAGGCAAGGGAGTGAAAGATGGCAGCTGCAGAAAGTCCATGGTTTAGGACTCGATTCATACAACGTGTGAAGACAACTGGGCTGCTTCTATTCTGTTTGGATAGTATGGTGGCCACCCTGGAAGAAAGAAGGGGTGACATGAGGGGAATGTGATAGGGGCTTCTGAGGGACCAGTTATGTTCTGCACTCTGACTGCATCCACTATCTGAACTGCATACAAACTTGTGCTTTTAAATACAAAATATAGTAAAATTCAAAGGAAAGTTTAAAAGTTAGAAGTCATGAAGGAAGACCATGGTAGTATCTAGGAATACACAGCATTGCACCATTAGTTCTAGAGATGGAGGTAAAATAATTTCAGTACACAAAGATGTGGCATCAAGTCCTGGAACTCCTGGAAGTTGAGTGGTTTTGTTTCAATTTATGGCTATTCAGATATATTATAATAATAATTTTAAGTTTAATATTTATGAAGTTATTAGTCTTACCATTGTACAAATGAAGAAATTGAGGCTTAAGTTGTTTAAGTGAAAGAGCAGATAGTGTTTCTTTCTGTGGCAGCAGGGAGAAGTCTTAACTCCTGCCAGTCCTTCTAAGTCAGCCAGATCCTAGGGGAGTATGATCGTAGAATGTATCAAGTCAAATAAAATGAAGGCAACTTGAGACATTTCTCCATTTTCCAAATACAGTGAAGAGGCGACAGAATACTTAGGCCTGAAGGACCCAAATAAAGAGGAACAGTAGGCATCTCAGTTGCAATGTATATAGGCTGATGTGTGGTAGACCAGATGCCTGACATTTCTCCCATCTCTTTCTTTACTGAATAAGTCTCTGGGGTTTTATCACAGTCCAAAGAATGAGTGAGACAGAGAGAAAGTGGAGTTATAGTAAGATAAGAAATTATACAAAATATAGGATCCATAAAATGACCATTTAAAATCTATAAAATATCAATATGGCATTCTGTTTCTTTATATTCTCATGCTTGTGTACTAAGATGCATACCTGATAATTATTATGTCAACATTTGAGATCTTAGAAGCAAAAGCCATGCCTTGAAGAACATCTTTAGAGACAGCTACAAGCCTTTGGGATTTGAGAGGGAAGAGGGAGTGAGGTGGAAGGGAGGGAGAAGTCTCCTGTGGGTATATGCATGAGCTCAGAGCAGAGTCCTTTCCCAGTGGACACCATGGGGAAAGTCCATGTGTTTTCACTTTGAGACCATGTATCCCATTGTCTCCCAAAGTCTGCCTTCAGATGCTGTTAACATTATCAGTTCTTGAATTTTCTAAAGAACCACATTTCATGAGGCCCCATAAATATTAGAACTTCTTTCACCCCCCAGCCCCAAAAGAACGCTTTCATGATGTTTCCACTGGGTGACCACAGTGCCATGTGCATCTGACTGTATTTCCAGCTTCCCCTTTCACGGTGGTGCACACTGATGCTGTCTGTGAGGCATCAGAAGCATGGGAGCATGTCTCTAATTTGTGCTGCTCTTGGGAGAAGTATCAATAGTAAGCTATTGCTTTCATAAGTGATATCATATCCTGATTGAACATTGCCAGAGAGTTCTGGGCCACTTGGTGGTTATATTCGACTTAGATCCAATTACAGCTGTAAAAGTGGTTTGCGTTAAAAGCTCTGACTCTGGGATTTGATCATTATAAGTAGGATAAACCACCAAAAGAATGTGAATTGCTTTCACTAAAAGGATGTAATAGCCCAGAGAATCTCTTTCACCTTTCAAATTAGGAAGCCCAGCATTGCCTTTTCCCCTGCCACTGCTCTTTACCGTGCTAGTAAAAGGTTTTATCTCTCAGGATATTTCACCTAAAGGTGTTTTAGTTTCTCTTTCTCCATCCCTCCCTCCCTCCTTCCCTTTCAATCTTTCTCCCCCTTCTCCCCTCCCTCTTTCTTTCTCTCTTCCTCTCTCCCTTTCCCCCATCTTTTTGTGTAAGTCTGTTAACAGAACCTGGAGCTCACCACCAATTCAGCTGGCCACTGGGCTCTAAGAATCCCCCTGCCTCTATACACTAGTACTAGGGTTACAAACTCATTGTCTTGCTTTTTATTTGAGTTCTAGTGAGTATTTCTGATTGAATCCCAAGCTCTGGATTTTAGTTCTTGAATAATCAAAGGAGGTTTCTTACAGCCCAGCTCCTGAGAACTGAGATTCGCGTGGCTTCTATCTTAAGATGTGCTTTTTCTGAGTTCCCAGAGACTTTAAAATAATCCCATACTCACTTTTCCCTCCAACCCAGCTTTTCACCACATGGCAAATACTTCTCCCCAAAGCCATCCATTGCAGAGCTGTGGTCTAGAGGCAATCTGTGTAACAAACAGTGGCTGGGTATTGAAGAAACGAACTCCCCAAAGCTTCTGGGAGGTCATGGTCCTGTTCCCCGAGTTGTGAAAGAATCTTCCCCACTTCATCAACCCCGTAGAGAGATGTGACCTTCAGAGTACTTTTTCTCCCTACTTGAAAACAATTTATTAGCTAACAACTCAGGTTACAATTGCTCTCTGACCTGGAATCCACAACTGAGAATAGATATGAGCTGCTCTGGAAGCAGCAGAGCAACCCTAGCTTCCCCTGTAAGTCCCGGGTACACAGTCACACTGGTACCTGAGCACTGTCCATCCACATTCCTTCTGCCCCGATGGGAAAAAGCTTAGAAGAATGATTTTAAAAAATGAGAATGAGAAGAGCCCACAGAGTGGGCAGAACTCATCTTCTAACCCACCATCTTGCCCACCTCTAGCTACAAGGGAAGCTGGTGGCCTTAGTAGCTCCTTGCAAAAGGACACACTGACCAGGATGATTTTTAGAAAACACGTGTAATTTTGCAATCACGTTATGAATGGAATTACTTTGGGGGTGTACACTTCCTACAAAGAGAAGCCAATAAAGAAAACAGTAAAATGCCTCGCAGACAGTCCCAGCAAGACTCCTTCTTCACAAGCCCCAATACAGGTGGTGCTGCAGCTTACAAGTTTCTAGAGGAAAGCCAGGAAAATTTGTGCCTGCCAAAAAATGGCATTTTACCAAAAGCCAAAACCAACAGGTCTCATTTTGTTGATTTCCCAGGCTTCAAATGTTCCCCCCTCCACCTGACTTAACCCTTTCCTTTTCCCTCTCTTCCTCCTTCTCTCCTTGGCTCCATTTCTCAGTCTTCTAGCTTCCACAACTTCTTTTCCTTACCACGACACAAATTACATTCTGTCATCTGCCTTCTATATGTGGTGTGTGTGTGTGTGTGTGTGTCTGTGTGTCTGTCTGTGTGTGTGCTTACTCTCGCACAATTGCCCCTCTGGGTACAAAGACTAAAGGTTGTCAGAGTCCTTGACCACTTGTTTATCTCATTTTTTTTTGAGACAGGGTCTCTCACTAACTTGATGCTCTCCATTGGACTAACCTAGCTAACCAATGAGCTTCTGGGATCCCTTGTCTCTGTCTGCTTCCCAGGACCACATTCTGTTTTTACCTGGGTGCTGGGGTCTAAACTCAAGTCTCTATTGAGCCATTTCTCCTCAGACTGAGTAATGACTTTTTAAGAATCCAGACTTCTGCTGCAAACATGTTATCTGTTGTATTTTATATATGGGAAAACTAATGATTTTTGAATGCTAATTAAAGTAATATTTGTAATTGCCAACTACTTTTCTTAAGTGCAGATATCAATTGTTAGGGGATAGCTAATTGAGAATTATATACACAGAGAGATATAGTTAGAAATTATATATATAGTTAGAAATTACATATGTGTGTTTATATAGCTAGAAATTATATACAGACAGACAGAGAGACAGACAAAGAGACAGGTACAAAGACATTCAGAGAGCAGCAATCCACGTTGTGAATAGAACTGTTATCTAAGGTTCAGCCTGCTGATTCTTTCACAGAGTAAGACCATTACTCTGTACCTGCCCTTGAAAGCCTGAACTCCAGTCAGAGAGGCAGCAGCATCAAATGACCCTCTGAGAGTGTGCTTCCCAGTCTCGGCCCCAGGGTGATAAACAGCTCTCCCAGCTTGCTGAGCAGCTCAGGGGGAGCCTCTCCTGCCATCCAGTGCGACAATGCCATACTGAAGAGCGCCAAGCGTCCTCTCCAGCTTCCCAGCTGTAGCGCTGAGCGCATTACACAGACGCATTAGGCCCCCCTGAAGGAATATGTTTTCACCTCACAGCAAGCATCATTTGAGTTCAGGGAGAGGAAATCTGTATTAAGAGAGCGGGTTAAAAATCGACATTATCCCAGACTTTTATGAAATCAAAATTATGTCCATGATGCTAAGTTATTATAATGTATTTATTACCAGGATTGCTTTCATATTTAACCAGTTTGGCCCATCTCGAGACCTGTTTTAAAATGCACCACCTTGCCCACCTTTCCCATTTTCATATGAAAAACAGGAAAGCAGAAACTAATTTACTCAGAGAGACACAGCGCCTGTTTGCCCGTTTATCTCTTACAGACCACCCCTCAGTCCAATGTTGACAGTACATGATATTCCATTAATCTGCCTAATGAAAATTTAACCAGTGTTATAAACAAATAATTGGCTATTATCCTCTCAAAGATCCCGAATAAATTACTTCTGCTTATTTTCCCTCCTCTCTCAGTGCTCAAAAGCAAGCCCTTTCTGATGGATGTCAGAGGGAGAAGGGGGCACCCATTCCAACCCACTCTGGCTTCCTCCTTGGTGGCTGCTGTCATTGTTGTGGGAAGATTCCGCTTTAAGGGGACTGGATAGGCCATTATGAGAGGGAAGGGGGTGGGAATGAGAGCCAGCCTTACCTGCGGGTCAGTGGGCCTGAGTTGAGGAACCACTTTTCATTTCTTTGTTCCACCCTCCTACTTCATCCTTCTGTTTCTCATCCGACCTATAGCGTATTTCTTCTCCCAGCCATTTTTACTCTTACCAGGTTTTGTTTGGTTGATTGATTGGATGGTTCATTGCTGGGGATCAAACTCAGGGCTTTATGTAAAGACTAGTGCCCTATTGCTCTGTTGCTACATCCCAACTCTCAATCTCTTTTGAGACAGGCTTGCATTATGTATCCAAGCTAGTCCCAGTCTCTCTGTTTTCCTGCTTCAGTCTCCGGAGTAATGGAATTCTAGGTGTGTGTGACCATCTTTACACACTGTGGGGTTGAACTCAATCTTACACACACTAGGCAATCCCTCTACCATAGAACTGCACCCCCAACTTGATGCTTTTGAGGAGTCTTCACTTCCCATCCTTCACTTCGATGCATTCCCCAAATATCACCCCATATTATTGCCGGGCTTGTTTAAACTGGGACTCTAGTGCCAAAGGGCTTATTATACATTCTATGGAGTGATTTGTTTCCACCATTTGGGTAAAATACTGACTGAAGCCTGATGTTATATGAAACAAACTGTGAGCATCTACTTCTAGCCACTATTGCTAAGCATTGGTTCCATCCCACCCTGCCACATGAAAGCTGGAACAGTGGTGGAGAACCAGAGGGAAACTGAGGCCTGCTGCCTCCCCCTTCCAAACAAGTCGTCTTTCTTCTCTGCCAGATTACAGAGAAGAACTGTGTCTTCTTCACCCATTTCGTTATCAGCTGACATATAAAAGGGTTAAGTGAATTGGATGAATGCTTGCATGCATGAACGAATGTCAATACCATGCTCTCTTTTAAGGAAAATCCCCCTTGGGACCCCAAAGCAATAAAATTCAGATCTGTATGCAGATTTTCTCAAACCCCATCCATTTTGCAATGGCTTCAAACTCCACAAGTACTTAAGTTGCAAAAATAAATCTAAACACCACTTAGGCTTCTCTTTTAGATGTTCAATGAAAATGTCACTACAGTTTACCGTGAGACAGTACAGGAAAGCCATGTAGTGGCAGTGGTTTGAGTGAGAAATAACCCCACAGAATCACGTGTTTGAACACTTGATCCCCACTTGGTGGCGTTATTTTGAAAGGTTGTGGAACCTTTAAGAGGTGGAGCCTTGCTGGAGGAAGCAGGTTACTGTGTGTGGGGCTTGAAGGCTCATTGCCAATTTCAACTTCCTGTTCTCTCTGCTTCCTGCCTAGAGATGCAATGTGGCAAGCCGCCTCACTCCTACTCACTGTTTTCACCACCATGATGGACTGTGTCCCCCTTAAGCATAAACCAAAAGGAAACCTCTTCCTTAAGCTGCCTTTGTGAGGTATTTTTGTCACAGGAACAAGAGAAGCAAGAAGAAGAGTAGTCATTACAGCCATGTCTCTGGAGCATCACCTAAGAAGTGTAGTAAGTGTATTTTCTCAGTTCCAAACGGGTGGACTTGAAAATCTGCCACTATATTTCATATCCACGTTCTTAGAGACTTGGTGCTGCTTTGCTGGGAACTTGAAACTTGCTTTGGAATTGCTCAGAGCATCTTGTCAGGCTGAAATCGGCACATCAGAGAAGTCCCTAGACTCTGTCCTAGATGTAGGAAAGGAAAGACACTGTTGTGTCCTGACCCAGGGTGGTGACAACTAGGACCAGTTAGTGCCCTTTTAACATGAGGAGTCTTAGCTGGTGATGTTCCATCTATCCAGATGCCGCACCAGCTTCCAGTGGGACATCCAAATCTGGATTAGGGCTGGAATTCTACAATTGAAATCCAAGCAATAGCCTCCATCGTGTGTCATTTTATTCCAATATCTATGTCTCCATTACATAGCAACATGAGTCTGGTGAGGTCTCTGTTCCTGTGGGATGTCACTATTAATGGCTAGAGTTTCATATACTCCTGCCGCGCACCATGCCCCCCGTGTCTGCGCTCTGTGCGCTGGCACCCAGTTCTCCAGCTTCGGGCAAGGGGGCTGGAGGTTAAAATACACAGACACACACAGACAGAGAGATAGCGACATGGGTCATCCTTGAATTCTCCAAGAATGCCCCCTTTATTGTGTTCAGGGGCAGATTATATAGAGATAACCATGCCCCAGCCAAACCCACCAGAAACCACTCTCCTGCCATCAGGAACTCCTGAAGGTCTCGTGCTCAGAGCAGCTGTAGGTACTCAGATCAGGGGATTACAAGAAATTCAGGATCTGGGGTCTCACTACTCCCAACAATATCCTTTTTTGGTCAATTATCTAAGGTGCTCTGCAGGCCCTCAACTTTTCTATCTTCCAGATGTGAGAGTAAAGGCCCAAGAGCAGTCTGGTGAGAAGTTATACCTCCGTCCCATGCAGAGTGTCTGGTGTAAATCATGGGGCTGGTGCCAGTAGGAATTCAAGACCTCAGCATGGCCTGGGAAGATCAGGACATTGAGTAGACCCCTTTCTAGACATTAAGTCCTATTGTGGTTGGACATCCATGGCCCCATCAAGGTAACTTAGACTTACAGCATGACAGTACATAGAATGGCATGGGACTTGTTACATCCTAGCATCCTGTCTCTACTAGTATGCAACCCACAAAGCTGTTTCTCAGGGTGGTGGAGACGGCATGTGTAAAGTATGTGTAGCCATATTGAGGGTTGGGACCCTGAGAACTACTGTTATGGTAATTACCATTCTGCCACCCCCCCTCAACATGCACACATCCCTAAGGGATAGTTCAACTCTAACCAGGTCCAGTGTGAGAGAGGTGTGATCATTCCATACCTCACTTCTGGTGCCCTCAGACCCCACAGCTGGAGGTAGGATACTAGGATAGATTTAAGGAGACCTGACCTAGTTAACAAGGGCACTGTGGTAACTATGTTCTCAAATGGGGGATACAATCAAGAAAGGATTAAAAGTTGATTTGTAAAATGCTCTGTGGTTTGGAGAACAGACGAAAGAAAGACTTCAGTAGTTGGACTGGTCCAGACTCTAGAAGCAAACTCAAGATTTCACTAGATAACAGCCCAATTTTCCAAAACCCAAAAGTAATAGTGAGACTGAATATTTTTAGATCTATTTTGTGTAGATAAATACATAAATACATAAACAGCTTAATTTAGAAAAAAATAACAACACCCTTCACAGAAGTAGTCATTCCACAAGTTTGAGCATGGAAGCAGATGGCAGTCAGCAGTGAATCTTTTTGTGAGAAACCCTGTAGAATTCAGCATTCAGATTCTTAGGTGGCCTGCATTAAAGACCAGTGGGTAAACATGGTGACTATGTCTGTGACAAAGGCAGAGCTGGACTGGGTACAGGAAGCAAACACTGACTGAATGGGCTTCTTCTGTCTTCCCTTGCCTGGCCCCACCTGAATGGGGAGAGCCACTTAACAATCAATGGTCTTCTTAGTCCCATGTCAGCCACACAAATCTATCAGAAGCTCTAGATGCAAGTTAATCACCTGGGGTTGTTATTTAAATCTGGTCCATATCTGTAATCTATAATTTCTCAAGTCCTCATGATAACCCACCCTGAAGAGTTGCCCATCATAGTCTAGCTGAAACCTGGATACTGGCGATTCTTCTCTTATTCCAGGTGTTGTGTGACTTTTCTTGGGGAGTAATGGGCAAACGTCAACTCAGATAGGGTGCCAATGAAAGAGCCAAAAGCCAATTCTAGTCAAGTCTAACTTAGCGAACCAATGGGTTTATTGACTTGCTTACAGAAGCTTTGGTGAGGTAAGGGGTCACTTGGGAGAGCATGGATGTTTTGAAGGCAGCTGCATCGCTGCAAAGACTATGCTACATGGGAATGCCTCATGAATACTGTCCTTGGAGCTCCCTGCATGACTTGCCCACAGTTCTACTGGTTGAAGAGTTTCCTCTCAGCAATAGTTACAGCTTGGATAACCTTGAGTAGGAGTGTACTGGGGTGGGGTGGAGGGTTTATGAATCCTGTAGATTTCAGAATTGTCGTGATTCTTGTAAGGTTTCTTTGCTTCCTGAAGTTTAAACAAAGGTTTAGATTTAAAGCAAGTAGATTCACAACATCAGGGCTTGAAGACTAAGAACATCGGAGTGCTCCTGGCCAAGAGCTAAAGGAGGTAGATAGGCAAGTATTTGGCTCCAGAGATTAATTTTCCAACAAACCGGTGGCAGCATGAGAACACTAACAGAGCAGACACTGTCTCCTTTTCATAGGAAAGGTACTATTCTAAATTCTTTCTTATACATCAACTTATTTCATCCTAACAACCAGCTTTAGAGGCAGGTACTGTTCCTACTCCAGTTTATAGATGAGAAAGATTGAGGAATACATGAACTCTCTTGTCCTAACTGAATGCTGACTCGGTCATAGAGACAGGACGGGAATTTAGGAAAACTGGCTTCAGAGTCCGTCTGCTGAGTCAAGACTCAAAGCCGGGCTCTTCATCCCATAGGCTATTGACTCTTTCCCAATGTCTGCAGCTTCCCCCGGGGGAGAACAAGGCCTGTGGAAATGCCAGACTGTAGCTTCCTGCTTCTTTTTGGCAACAGAGAGTTAAGTATTTGTCAGGAGCATGAGATGATTATGCAGAAACCACATGGCCTATCAAATGTCAAACCTCATAATTTATTTTTATGAAAGTAGTAAGTGGTATCCGCATTTTATAAGCATGTATTTATATTTGTTAATTTAATTTATGCAAATGCCTCATTTATGTAAATCATATACAGATCTACCATCAGGATATCTTTAGCAAAATAACACCAATGTATTTATGGATCTGAGATGTATATATAAAATCAAAGAATGTAAATTGTTTTTATGGTATGTTCTTTCTGCCACTAAGTTCAAAACATGTCAACAGCCTATTTTTTTGGGGGGGTTGGTGTACCAGAGCTTTGATTGGTCTTTCTTTTACCTCTTGTCCATTTGGTGCTCCTGGAATAGTCAGCTCAGGCAGGATACTGCCCACCCAGATAGGGGAAAGCTCAGCTGTGGACACGGAAGCCTGGCTTTGCTGTTCGCTTTTGTGGGATGAGGTTACAGTGTGTAAACACAATACTGTATTTCATAGCTATTCCAGGGCTTTGGACTTGATCCCTTGGTGATAGTGGCATCCTCATTACCCATTCATGATGTGGTCAGGCAATTCTCATGAATAATAAGCTTCCCTTGACTCTGTACCATCCATTTCTGAGTTTCTGGCAAGCTTGCTCTTGAGTCGGAGAGGGTTTTTGCTTTTGTTGTTGTTTTCTCATTTCCTGGAGGAAAACTCTGTGTTTGACTTTCCATCCTCTTCTGAGAGCAAAGAAATGCATGTGGTATTTGAGTCACATGGTTAGAGGTCATAAATGGCTGTAGGGATTAATATTTGTACCAGCGACCATAAAGACAGATAAACGGGTCCTAGGAGTGGACCCTGCATGCTCTTCTGTGAAATAAACCTCAGGCCTTAGAACTTTGTGCGTGCATCACATCATAAAACTGATTTGGTTTTTGTAATGAAGGTGACAAATGTCATCTTTATTGTAAAAGGAAACCTCTTAGAATATGCACCTGTCATCCCAGTCCTGGTGCTGCTCAGAAGAACTACCGGGCATTGCTAAGTACTCTAGGAGCTCTGCTTCTCTTTCTTGGGTCTTACTGTACATTCCTGGATGAGAAGCAGTAAAAAGTACTTCTGCAGCACAGGCCCTATTGAGCTGATTTCATCTCTATTGAAATGCTCTGTTGATATTCTCTTCTGAACAGCTCATGAATAGGACAGGGCATCTTCAAGATTTTTTTGATTTAGATGCAGTTCTTGGTACTTTGGAAGATCCCTGCCTTGTTTCTTAACATCCCTCCGAAATTTATTTTTTTCTATACCAAGAGGTCTGTGTTCTAGTTAATCCATCTTTCACATACTCTCCAAACTTGAAGAAATATTAGTCTAGCAATTTTGGGCAAATAATATGATTGACAGTAACAATCTGGTTCCTGTAGATTGCTTCGCCATTAGTGAACATCTTTGTTTTAGCATTGGGTGGAGCCTGTGGGGGGTTCCTGCATGCTCAGCAGATACTTTACCAACTAAGCTACACCCCCAGACCCATGTAGACACTTTTAAAGAGTCATTTGGGCACAATATGAGTTACCCACCAGCTATTTTTAATACTATAGCTCATTCCCCTCTTCAGATCACAACAGAGTTCATGCAAGGTATATATCTTGGAACAGTTGGACAGAAGTTGTTGCAATGGAGTGTAGTATAGGTGGCCTTCAGAACAGTTCCAATGTGCTGTGGAATATTAATTTAAGATGTGTTACATTTGTATATGTTGTGAAATATTTGCTTAATGATGCAATTATATGTTGCATTCTTTTATGTTACATTCGCTTAACTTTGTGAAGCTGTGTTACTTTGCCTGCCTAAAATGCCTGATTGGTCTAATAAAGAATTAAACATCCAATAGCAAGTCAGGAGAAGGATAGGTTGAGCTGCCAAGAAGAAAGAATAAACAGGAGGAAAAACCTGGGAAGAAGAGATTCAGGAACAAGAAAGAGGAGGAGAGGAAGACCCCCAAGGGCCAGCTACCCAGCTACATAGCAAGTCATGGAGAAAGAATTTAGAAAGGTATACAGAAATAGAGAGAGAGAAAAGCCCAGAGGAAAAAGTTAGATAGGATAATTTAAGTTAAGAAAAGCTGGCTAGGGAATCCCATCTGGACGGAACCTTCATCTGGCGATGGACCCACACTGGAACACTGGACTGAGCTCCCAAAGTCCCAATGAGGAACAGAAGGAGG
>NC_022015.1:87275415-87285597 GCF_000317375.1 Microtus ochrogaster
GGAAAATTTTTTTTTCTTTCTCAATAAAAAAAAAACAATAAAAAAAAAAGAAAAGAAAAGCTGGCTAGAAACAAGTCCAGCTAAGGCCGGACATTCCTAAGTAATAATAAGTCTCCATGTAATTTATTTGGGAGCTGGGTGGTGCCCCTCCCCAAAGAGTCAAAAGAGTAAAAGAAACCTAACCGACTACACCAGTGTTCATATTTTTCTAAGTGAGAAGAACACCACTCTACTCAAACACTAAGGGCAGTCTCTAATGGTCCTTCTTACCCAGCATACAGAATCTGTGGACACTGACTGGGCTACAGCATCAGGATTGCAGGCAAGAACTGCTGTGTGCTTCAGGGACCGTAAGAATTTTCAGCTCTTAATGGAGATGAATAGGGGAAAAACCCAGGAATCATCCTGGTCATAGAATCCTGAACTAAGGGCAGTGGGTAAACCAGCAGTTGGATATTTGAGAAATCAGAGGGAAGACAGATGGCCGCTGGAGTCAGAAAGGAAGTACCTCGATGCCTATCATAACCACGCACTGGCTGTATAAGTCCCATAGACACTCAAAGCCTTAATTTCCTTATCTATTAATAGAAAATCAGGGTGGAACTCAGAGGGTTTGTTCACTCATAGTGACTTCAGATAAACTCCAGTTTCTCTCTGACTTTCTTTGTTTTAGCCTCTCTGTCTCTGTCTCTCTGTCTCTCTCTGTCTGTCTCTCTGTCTCTGTCTCTCTCTCTCTCTCTCGTGCCTGCACACTTTTGGCTGCATCTGCAAACCCTCTGAACTACTTCCACTCATCTCCTTGAAGCCCAAGATGTTCTCTCACCACCGCCTCATGACCTCAATTAGAGGCTGATGCCAACATCTGGGAAGCTAAAGAGCTGGGAACCACAGATGTCTCTTTATTCCTAGTTCTCTGGAAAGCTTGCCCATTCAATCCTATGGCTTGGCCACTGAGATGTCTGACAGCACCTCCTTCCCTAGCACAGCCTGACTCTGTCCCTCTGCAATATCCCTCAGCACAGTTGCTTAGCCTAATAAAGGCTCCAGCTTCCTATTTGTGCCGTTCATCCCTTCTCCCCACACTGTCCATCCTGGTACTCTAGCAAACAACAGACTTCCCTTGGATTCTCTGCTTACTGCCTTGAGACTATTTCTTTGGCTAGCTCATTGGTCATTGTCTCCATTTCATTAGCGTCTGTGCTCAGCATGGAGGTCTTGAGTGAAAAAAAAAAAATCACATGAAGTTTCCAGTTCACAAGAACTTAAAATTTAGAAGGAAGCAAATCATGGCAAGAAAGACACAGCTTTACATGTAATGAGGGCTACCAAGCACACGTACAGGCACATTGCTGTAGCCTAAAGATGGCCGAGCTTGGGCACAAGGGTCTTCCTCAGTTCTCCAGAAACACCACCCACCCCTCGCCTTTTAGTCTGTAGTTTAGCAAAATCAAATTACTTGTCATCTCTGTGTGTTCTTTTCTGTTCCCCTTTTTAGTGATTTTGTGTCTGTCCTTCCTACTGCCTAGAATTCCCTTCCTCCACTCTTACTATGGATAGCTGTCAAATGTTCAGTCTTTCAGTAAAATATCACTTTCTCCTACACACTCTAGGCCACTCCTTTGTTAGGAGCTGTGCGGCCTAGTCTCAGATCAGATTACGACTACCTGTTCAATGGATTTTCATGGGGCAAGACACCTGTGGACATGGACTCTCACCTAGCAAGGACTATGGGACATGGGGCAGCGTAGGGATTTGCAAAATTCATGCAGCTTGCAGGCTCTTTTCTCTCTCGTTATATTGGTGATTCTTTAGGCAGTTTTTAAGCTTTATTTTGCCAGTCACAAATTTAATAAATATAATTTTTCCTGGAAATTCTGTTCTTTCTTGAATATTTTCCCTCTAAGATTCAAAAGTGGGCTAATGTTTTTCAAATCTCTTATCTGGAATTACAAAATACAACTTCTAATGCTGGGAACTTTTCTGACTCAATAGTGATAGTTAGGGACATATAAGAAAAACAATAATTGGAACATTAACAATGTCTCACAGTTCTGGGGATGAAAGTAAGGCATACAAACAGGTAATGGAAGGAAAACCTCAGGAATACACATAGTGCCAACTGTTGAGAGTAAGTTCCCTGGGCACCAATCATATAGAATAAATAATAGGATCTAGTATGATCCAATGGAAAAAATGTAATGTAAAATATGGGATGGAGAGATCTATCTTACCACACATAAGAGCTCATATTGGTGAAAGAAGTATGGTCTAGTGAGATGGGAAGAGAATACTTTATCGAAGTACCTTTTACAGAGAGATTGAGACATGGGACCCTCTTGTAGAAAAGGGAACTATATGAAACCATATCTTGCAGACATGAAAAAATAGTTTGGGTTTAAATATGTCGTGCTCAAAGCATTGTACCCATGCCTACTGCTTTTTGTAACTATAAGTAGCTGCCAGTTGATACCAAAGTGCTTCAAGATCTCTGAGTGTCTGTCTGGATATTTAGTTAAGCCTGAAAAAATGCTGAGCTCTATGTCTAGAATAAGGTTATGTAGGGGGTGAGAAAGTATATTTGGGAAAGCATAAAGGGATGTATTCCTTAAAATATTATGTATTTATTAAAGGCAAAAATAGAAGTCAATAATAAAGTTGTTCGTGCAATGTTGGTAAGAAAAACTCTGTTAAAGTAGAAATAAACATGGCCTGAGCTACTCAAAGCTACTCGAGTGCAATCTGCCTGGTAGTCAAACGTTTCCTTGCATCTATGCTCCTTGTTCACCTCAGGACCTAAACCCAAGCAGAGGCTGGACCTGGACGCTCCTTCCTTCTTTCCCTTCCTTTTTTGCTCCCCATGGTAGTCAGTGAACATCTCGCTCAGTGTGCTAGAATAACCACGCTATGCTATAATCACCTGCCCCAAGATTGCACATCAAGCACATTTAATAAACATTGACTGAATAACGGACACTCAATGTTTGTATCTTTGTCTCTCTCCGCACCAGGAGGCAATGGCTTCCGCTAAACAAGGCAGTCACAATCATCTTTGAATTGCATTGGATAGAATATGTCACCACACATGAGTGAGTTCCCCTGTGGAAGGATTAAGAGCGGGGAGAGAAAAATCCTTGCACAGAGCTTGACTGTTAAAGGGATTATTTATGGACAACGGCATGACAGGTAATCTTGATTGTCACCTCGATGGCATAGGACACACACTTGGGCACTAGTCTGTGATAGCATTTGTAGTGAGAGTTAGCTAAGGAGAGCAGAGCAACCCTGAGTATGGGCAGCCCTATTCCTTGCTCTGGAGACCCAGAATGAACCAAGAGAAGAAGGCAGGCAAAGCACCTGTTTCCTGACTGGATACAGTGTGGCCAGCTGCCTTGTCTCCTGCAGTCACAGCACTGCTCTTGCGGAGGTACCTCCTCTACCAATGAACTGCACCTACAAATTGTGTATCCGAGTAATCCTTTCTTAAGTTGCTTTTAGTGAGGAGGGGAGCTTGAGTGAGTTTAAGGTGGTAAAGGAAGCAAATGCTTAAAAAGCAGCAGCAGCAACTGTTAGAGATTAGTAACATTAAAGAAAAACCTGTTCTCTCCACCAAAACAATGGGAAAAATGGTGGTGGGGGGAAAGGCCAACTTGTGAAAATGCAAATCATTTTTAAAGGAGAGAGAATGCCCCTGCAGACACTCACTGATCAAAAACAACCACCTAAGGAAGCCTTAGCCTAGGTTCAGCCTCCATGGTGCACAGAGGCCACTACAGCTATGGTGTGAGAGGGCCAGACTGCATCTTAAGCTCAGATGCCATTGCATGAAGCTGTGAAGGTGAAGCTTCAGTTGCAGTAAAGACCCAGGATCCAGAAGATGCCAGCATCATGGGACATCTGCCGAGGAAACCTCAGGCAGAGAGCGGAGCTTGCCTCAGAGAAGTCACATG
Source organism: Microtus ochrogaster (assembly GCF_000317375.1). Taxonomy (NCBI): domain Eukaryota; kingdom Metazoa; phylum Chordata; class Mammalia; order Rodentia; family Cricetidae; genus Microtus; species Microtus ochrogaster. The sequence continues at coordinate 87,279,363 of NC_022015.1, forward strand.
TGTTACAGATGTTGCAGATAGTTGATTGGAGAGGTGGGGCCAACTCCACTGGAGCTCAGAAGATTACTACCAAAAGCCCAAAACGCTGAACACAGAGTCACAGAATTTGGTGTTTTCCCTGCTATGCTTTGGCTTTGCTTTGGCATGATCTTTACTTAATATGTCTCCATTCCTTCCTTTGGAAATTGGTGTTGTTTATTGGTAATATGTAACTTTTAAAAAGTAACAAATACTCATAGATGAGAAATTGCATTGAGTCTTGGTAGAGACTCCAGGATCTTTGAGATGAACTTTAAATCAGGACTCCTGACCAATGTTAGAACTCTTAAGATTTGGAGACCAAGTAAAAATAAACTAAGTGTTTATTATTAACTAAGTTCCCATTGTGGGATTGCCGTGAGACTTTTGAAACCAGGGATAGAATGTTATAATTTAAAAGTGATGTGTTGGGGTGCTAGGTTGACAAGTGGTGACCAATCTTGATTGTCAACTCAGTGGGACTCGGAATCTCTTAGGAGATACACCTATGGGTATGACGGTGAGGATGTTTCCAGAGAGGGAAGCCCCACTCTGGATGAAGGAAACATCCCATGGCCAGGTTCCTAGACTGTTTAAACAGAAGAGAGCGGAACACCAGCATCCACCTCTCTCTGCTTGCCGACTATAGGTGCCGACTATAGGTGCCGACTATAGGTGCAGTGAGACACTCTTGCTGCTGCAGGTACGGCTGTTATTGCACTGAGACTCTTCACCACCCTGATGAACTGTATTCTCATTCTATGACACAAAAGAAGCCCTCTGACCTCAGGTTGCTTTTTAAAAGGTATTTTTTTTTTCAGAACAACGATAAAAAACTTCTAATACAAGTGGATGCAATCTTTCCAGGAATTTTACTCCAAGGACACTGACAACCAAATGGCACCTGAAAACCAGGGAAGCCTGAGGAGGAGGCAGGGGAGGTGGCTTTGTCAGGTCCTGCCTTGCATTTCAGCCACGGCTGTCCTTGTACAAATAGACACATACCTCATTTATTCTCAGCCGTTCCCAACTGCCTGTGGGCTGTGTCTCTTAGGCAAAGGTCAGAAATGAGGGAACAAGAGACATTTGAGAAGACAATTCTCTTCCCTCAGGTGGTATGCAGCATCTCCCTGCCTTGCTATCTTTCAGCAACTCTTCTATGGTTCTGTAAAGCAGCTAAGTCTCTTGAAGCAGGCCTGGTGATTGTAGAGGAAAGTGATTAAATATGACAGGATATTCTCTAAAAACTAAAGATGCCTCACAACTTCCACATCCGCATTTGTGGAATGTTCCCTCTCAGCTAATGGTCAGCTCCCTCGCCCTCCCTCCCTCCCTCCCTCCTTCCCGCCCTTCCTCTCAGTTTAGAGAATCTGCATCTGATTCTACTAGCCCTTTGACTGAGGGATAAAGGGCTAGTAGAATTGGTATTCTAAAACTGTGTTATAGATAGTAAGTAAGAAAAAGAGATAATTTTGACATTAGTGAGTGCCAGTCATTGTCTGAGCTATAAAATCACCAGGCACAGGACTTTTAGAAAAACTGTGCACCTCACCAAAAACAACAGTAACCCAGAAGACAGAGATGCTTAGTCTAGTAGCAGCCTGACTCAGGTCCAGGCTGCATTAACTCCTCTGCATCTTCTATTGTTCACAGCTGTCTAACACATTTAGACTTGACCATAGCTTAGACTATCCCTTGATGGACAGACCATATGCTAGCACCTGGCCAGGAGCATTGTGATTTAAATTCCAAAGTCATGCCATTTCTGATAGAAAAGAAGGAAGAGAGGAAGGGAAGGGAAGGGAAGGGAAGGGAAGGAAGGAAGGAAGGAAGGAAGGAAGGAAGGAAGGAAGGAAGAAGGGAGGGAGAGAGGAAGGGAGGAAAGGAGGAAGGAAGGAAAGGAAGGAGGGAAGAAAGGAAGGAAGGAAGGAAGGAAGGAAGGAAGGAAGGAAGGAAGGAAGGAAGGAATGAAGGAAGGAAGGGGAGAGGGAGGGAGGAAAGAAAGAAAGAAATGGGGAAGTAGGGAAGCAGAAGACAGGGAGGAGTTCAAATTAATACCAACTCCATTCCAAGACTGATTCAAACTGCCTCCCAAATTTTATACAACATGATCAAAATCTTGTTATTCGCAAAAGCCCCTTAGACAAAATGATCCAAAAAAATTGAAATTTCTGCCTCCAAAAAGAAATTTTGCCCCTCTATAAGTTGATCCCCCCTTGTTTACCTCTCCAGGTCATCTGCTGTGCCATCATGAGGCAGGTGATCAGGGCTTATCCAGCTGCTGTGCACTGCTAAGCTTTCTTACCTGGGAGCAGATACAAGCTGGTGCAGAACCCAGTCTTAATTCTTCTTGGTATCTGAAGGGGATCTTGAACATAACTCCCAGGCTGCTTCTTTATGGCCAGAGGAATTGATCTACTTGAATGTTTTACCCAAATATCACTGAGCTAACACAACTGATAGACTCAGCAGACCCCAGGAACATAGAAGAGTTGAACCATTTGTCTTCAAACATTTGTCTTTGCTGGCTGTTTGCTTCTCTCTTGAAACTGAAATGGGAACACCTAGCAAACGTTTCTGCCAACTTCAGTAAAGAGTCCTTCTAGCCTCTCATTTGCATTATTGTTTGAAAGTGAAATATTTCCCACAGGCTCAGGTGTTTAGAATTTGACTCTCCATCTGGTGATATTGTTTTGGAAAGTTGAAGTTGGGCAATCTTTAAGAGTTAGATCCTTGTTGGAAGAAATGAATCAGCAGGGGTAGGTGGGTCTTGAGGTTTGATAGACTGCCCCCACTTGCTGTCCTCTGCGTTCTGACTGCAGGTGCAATACAACTAGCCACTTCATTGCTTCTGCCTCCGTTCCTTCCCAGACATGATGGACTGGATTCGCTGGAAGGAAGACCCAGATAAACCGCTTCTTGTCACATATTTGGTCATCACAACAAGAAAAACAATTGGTACATTTCTTAGTCCCAAGTACAAATAGCTCTTCTCTCCTGCTTGCCACAGTGATGGAGGAAGCTGAGCAGAGAGAAGCAGATGGGTTCTGGTCAGTCCTCAGGACTCACTCACTCTGTGTCTCTCTAAGGCCATGGCTCTCCTACCCAGGAGTAGAGCTCAGGGTCCCTGTGGCCAGTTTGCTGCCCCAGAGCTATAGATACCAACACCAAACTGACTTTTGGGGGAAAGCCTAGAAAAGAAGCCCCTGAGGGGACAGTGTTGCACATGAACTAATCTGTGCTTCATACATATTCAGAAGGAAAGTGAGGAAAAACCCGGCATTTCAGACAGCTTTACATTTTCAAATTAAGTTAATAAAATAAGATTTCCGATGTAATGACAAATTAATTCTTCTTTTCATAAGTTTATTAAAATAAGCATCTCCTATCTTTTAACTAGCGCAGACATATGCTTACATAGATACATCCCGTCCAGTAACCTAATCTCCCAATGATCTTGAAGCAATTAACTCCTTCTAATCTTGAACTAACAAAGCCCACCACGTAGAAGGCCCCTGAGAATGCCAGCCCCAGGTTCTGCCTGCCTCCTTTTCCTGCTCCAGGCATCCTGGCTGGGTGACGGTAGTGGTCCAGCCTGGGATTGGGTTGAAGCAGCCAGATGAGTCATGACAGATCAGAAGATCTTCATTAACTCCTTATTTCTCTGCTAATTAACACAAAAGGAATGAGCTGAATGTCCGACAGGAATGACCAGCCCACTGCTTGGCGGCTAATGGGATGCAAATGGCATCTAATGAAGGCCTCTCCCCGCAGCCTGGGCAGCTGGCCTACTATTTTTGTTGTGGATTTTGAAAGTATTGGAGCTTCATGAAAAGAGTTTGCTCCATGGTTTAAACCGCAGCTGGGCTTGCACCAAGTCCATGCTGCTTACAAGTGTCCCGCACATGGCAGGATTAGTATGTGGCTAACCACCGAGCACAAGCTGGAAACGCCTTAATATAGGGAGGGAGGGAGAGAGTCCTGAGCCCGTCCAAATGAAGTATAGTATTTGTTGATTGTGTTGAGTGATGGGATGTATTTCTTATTTTGTTTAATGGGAGTAAATTACCAAAAAAAAAATTTTTTTGGTCCCCAGTTCCACACAACTTTTACAATTTATGACAGTTATGTTGGCATCAGAAAAAATAAAGTTTCATCATCTAAGATTTATCCTAGAATACAAGTAGAAAAACACAGCCTGGATGGGATTTATGTGCTGTCAATAAAATTGCTGATTCAATTAAGGGAGGCTTCAGCAATGAGGTCGAAAGCACAGTTCAAAGGGGGGATTTGCCATCTATTGGAAGCTGATAATTAAGTGACAGATTCTGTAAGCTATAGCATGGCTGTTAAAACGGGATTTTTTCAGCTCTGAAGTTCTTCAGAATGCTCTCGTCGGTCTGAACTCCCACCCCGGAACACAGCAGCTACTGGCTCTGCAGTTAGTGATTTCACTTAGCTTTTAAATTTTGAAAAGGTAATGACGGTGAAGTGTCACCTAGGTTTGGAATATTGGTTCTTTTCAGATGCACACTTCTTTCTTCATTTGGTTCTAGTTAAAATGTCCATCTCTTCAAACAGATCTTTAGTAGCCTTCCCTCTCATTCACCAGTTCCAAAGAGCCTAGATTTTGCCAGCATCGCTCTCTTCACTGGCTTAAATACCTCGTGCCCCGACTTAGAGTGAATTGTGTCTTTCTGTGTCTTTAGCCATCTCTTGCGTTCCTAGAGGCCAGAGACCTTGTGTGATTCAACATTGAGTTAGTTGAACCCAGTACTGTCTCAGGGGTCTAAAAGGGACTGGATAAGGAAGTTATTCTTTGGTCTTGAGGAAAAACCCTCGTCTCTCATCCAGAAATCCTGGGATACGGATGCATGAAAATAGCCGAGAACTGTCTCAAAGAGACGGAACTCATACTTCATTTCTAAGCCCAGAGCATACTTCATGAGAACCCGCTTTACACATTTCAAAACCAAGATGCCTAGAAATTAAGTCACGAGCTCATTCTGTCTAGACAGTATGGTAGATTATAGGATTAGAACTCATTTTTAAAATGAGGCAAAACTCCACCCTCCTCTTACCAAATTTAAGACTGTTTGGTGAACTTAGCACCAAATCACCATTTTTGATGGTTTCCTGTGAGAAGTTTCCTGATGGGTGCTGAATTCTATGTGTAGTCTGTATTGGTTATGGAACTGAATAAAATGTGTGGCATATGACTGGAGAGGGCCGAGTGGGGGAGACTAAGTCATTAGGTTGTTTGTTATGTTAAACTAATCATATTTCTACGGACTTCGAAGTGTCCCAGCTTCTTATAATGGAAGAACTAGGAGAAGGAAAAACTAGGAGAAGATAAGAGAGAAAACAATCAAGAGAGAAAAAGTGCAGTTGTGTTTGGATGTGATTTCACACACCTTTGCCCCACTTTGGGAAAGATGCTTCCTTGTCCCACCTGCTTTGGCCAGCTCTGTGGGAATCAGCAAGTGAGGAAATGATATTTTAGGATGAAACTCCCTTAGGAAGAACATTTTTGATACAGGTGGAATGCCACAGTACCCTGTAATCATTACTAGTTGAGTTACTCTTCCTAAACTTTTAAAAAGTCTTTGACACTATTTTTCATCCATTAAGCCACGCAATGGCCTGTTTAAAGCCTGTTTCAATCCTGTGTAGTTCCGGTGACCATATGTCCTGGGGGAAAGGAGCTCAGATTCCCTGAGAGAGAAGTCACTTTGGAGACAGTGTAAGTTTGCCTAGTAAGTCAGAGTTGGACATAGAGGCAACCATGATGCCTTCTAAGTCTTGGAGGTCTTTGACCTTTTCTTAGATGACAATTAACTCTATCATAGTGGTACTCAGAGGCACCAGAAAATGCACTGGAGTGCAGGATGCTCAGCTCAGGTCTGTTTTCGTGAGCAAATTGGTATGGTGAGTCCATAAAGCCTTGTTCATCATCATCTCTCTATGTACAAACTGGTGAAACACAGTGCCCAGGGGCATCTCATGCTGGAGAGATGGGGGGCATTCTTACTCCACCGTGGCAACTTCTGGTCATGTGTTACCTACCTCAGGAACTGCAAGCACAAGACACGAGACTATCTGGGCACCTGTTCTGTTTTTCACGCCTATCTATCTATCTATCTATCTATCTATCTATCTATCTATCTATCTATCTATCTATCTATCTATCATCTATCTATCTATCTATCTATCTATC
>NC_022015.1:87285937-87287371 GCF_000317375.1 Microtus ochrogaster
ATCTATCTATCTATCTATCTATCTATCTATCATCTATCTATCTACCTATCTATCATCTATCTATCTATCTATCTATCATCTATCTATCTATCTATCTATCTATCTATCTATCATTTGTTTATTTATTAAAAACTATCTGTTCTCATTTTATATACCAATTCCAGTTCCCACTCCCTCCCCTCCTCCTGCTCCCTCCACCTTCCCCCCATCCTACTGCCATCCATTTCTCAGAGAGGATAAGGCTTCCCACGGGGAGTCAACAAAGTCTAGCACATTGCTTTGAGGCAGGACCAAGGCCTTCCCCAAGATACCAAGGTATCCTTCCAAAGAGAATGGGTTCTAAAAAGCCAGTAAAAGCAGTAGGGACAAATCCTGTTCTCGCTGCCAGTGGTCTCACAGTCTGCCCCAGCCATGCTAGTCTCTGCCACATTCAGAGGGCCTAGCTTGGTCCTATGCTGGTTCCCTCATTGTCAGGCCTGAGTCCATTAGCTCAGGTAAACTGTTTCAGCGGGTATACCCATGCTCCACTGTGGATCTCTGCATCTGCTTCCATCAGTTGCCAGATGAAGGTTCTATGATGACATTTAAGATAGTCTTCAATCTGAATACAGGGCAAGGTCAGTTCAGGCACCCTGTTCACTATTGCTTAGGGTCTTAGCTGGAGTTGTCCTGTGCATCCCTGAAAATTTCTCTAGTGCCGGGTTTCTTGCTAGCCCCATAGTGCATCCTGAGTGAGGTAACCCAGATCCAGAAAGACGAACATGATATGTACTCACCCGTAAGTGGGTACTAGATATGAAGCAAAAGATAATGAGCCTGTAGTCCATAACCCCGGAGAAGCTAAGTAATAAGGAAAACCATAAGAGAAACAGGTATAGATTCCCCCTGGGAAGGGGAAATAGACAAGATCTGAGAAAATTTAGAGCATGGAAGTGGGGAGGGGGAAGAGAGGTCAGAAGGGGAGGAGGAGAAGATAAGGGATGGGGGAAGAACTTGAGATAACAGGATGGTCAAGATGGGGGAAGGACAGAGACAGGGAGCAAGGAAAGAAATATCTTAATTGAGGGAGACATTATTTACTTATTTATTGTTGTTGTTTTGAGACAGGGTCTCCCTCTAGTCCAGATTAGCCCCAAACTCATAATAATGCTGCTTCAGTCTCCCAAGTGCCCAGATTGCCAGCATGAGCCACCTTGACCATGGTCCTCCCCTATTCTATAGGCTTCAGTGCCAGCATGAGCCACCATGACCATGGTCCTCCCCTATTCTATAGGCTTAAGGCCAGCATGACCCACCGTGACCATGGTCCTCCCTATTATATAGACTTAAGTGCCAGCATGAGCCACCGTGACCATGGTCCTCCCCTATTCTATGGACTTAAGTGCCAGCATGAGCCACCATGACCATGGTCCTCCCCTATTCTATAGGCTTAAG
>NC_022015.1:87287471-87368137 GCF_000317375.1 Microtus ochrogaster
CTTAAGTGCCAGCATGAGCCACCATGACCATGGTCCTCCCCTATTCTATAGGCTTAAGGTTCGAGAATGAGTAATCTGTAATCATTTATTTCCCTAACAAAAACTCTAGTTCTATATGGGTAAGCCAGTATTACCCAGGAATGTGGAAATGTAACTTGGGCATCTTGGAGACACACTCTGCCTGTGAAAGAAGAAAACGACACCTGTGAGGAGAATTAATCCCCAGCAAATAAACTCTGACAATTGCTTTTTTAAACACAGGCCGTTGAGAGAGCTGTGAAAGGGCTCAGAGACCCAGCATCAATCTTTTCCTCCTTTTATTTAAACGAAAACATCCTTGTAAATTATATATACTCAGGATGTCACCAATTTTGGAGGTAATCTTTTAGGTTAAGTCTGTTCCCACATTAAACGGATAATTATCCTTCCTTCTCTCCTTCTATTCCCTTGACACTGAACATGGTGGATTTTCACTTCATGTTTTATTTATGGGAAAGAATTAATATGCAGATTCACAAAAACTTAAAAACTCATAATTATTCATAAAGGGCTTTAAGGTTATTTACTATGTTTTTATGAAACTCAGAGTTTGAGGGAATGCATACTTGAAAGTTGTTGGGAGTTAGATAAGGTCAAGTCCTGGACTGGAGGGCAATCTGAAAATGATCAAACTTTCTGAATGGAAGAGGGTTTTTCAGAATTTCTGCACTGTATTTAATAGAATAATGGACACCAACAACCTTGTTAACATATTCAAGGCTGGCCCAGACTGGCCTGGTAAGAGAGATTTGCATAGCTAGGGCAAATACCCTGTGCAAGAAGAGATGACTAGGGGGACTCTTGATCATGAGACGCTCATAATAAAAGACAGACTTTCCTTTTTTTTTCTTTTTTTCAGGCTTAATTCACTTTATTTTCTTGTCTAAAGACCCTGACATGGCAGTCATAGCTGGAGCCTGGCTTTTCTGAACAGAGGCTCTGCTGTGGTCACTCACAGTGGTCAGTGAACTAGTGATAGGGAGACTTCGTGAACAGTCTCTTTCTAGAGGTTGGGGGCCATGTAACCACAGGTCTTAGTGATAGCATCAAAAGTAGCCTTTGCAAAGTTGCCCAGGGTGTCAGTGCAGCCCCTGGCTGATGTGTAGCAGCCATCAATAGCGTCCATCAGCAGTAGCTTCTTGGGTACTCACTGGACACTAAAGCAGGAGAGATGGTGCTGCTCCCCCATGGGAGAGCTGACCTCAGCACTCAGAAGAAATGGTCCCGCCTCTCACCATAGGTGCGGGAGAGCTGGCCCTGATGGCCTGGGCCTAGGAGAGGTGTCTCTGCCCCTCCCAAAAGCCTGGACAGCTCAGCTTAGCTACCATCCAGACCTACATCCAGGGTCTTGGGTTGGCCTACCCTAACAACTGCCCAATTAATGACATGCCAGAGTGTGCAAAGGGACTGGTCCTATGGAACAATAACTGTAGGATCTCCATGACTCAGGGCAACAACAAGATATCCAAGTGGAGTTTCGATGAGGGCCCAGTGATGGTGATGTACCAGACACTAGAGGCCTTGGACCAGACCAATGACTCATTGAAATGAACTGTTTCATTGTATGTAGTATGTAACATAGTAAAAATTGTAACGTTTACTATGTTAAAGTCAAAACCTTCCTTTTTATTTAGACAGAAAAGGGGAGGTGATGTAGGATTCCCCTCTGTATGCTATGAAAGTTTTATTGCCACTGGTTAATAAAGAAACTGCTTTGGCTAATGGCTTAGCAGAATATATCCAGGCTGGGGGATATATATATATAGAGAGAGAGTAGGTGGAGTCAAGGAGAAGCCATGTAGTCACTTCAGGGGACAGATGCACTGGAACCTTGCCAGTAAGCCACAGCCATGTGGCGATACACAGATTAATAGAAATGGGTTAATTTAAGATATAAGAGTTAGGCAGAAACATTCCTAAGCTATTGGCCAAATAGTATTGTAATTAATACAGATTTCTGTGTGATTATGATTGGGAAATGAACAAGCAGTCTCCTACCAACAAATTTAAAAATGAGAGGTAATTGCAGATGGATGTGTTCTGTTTCTTCTGGAGCAAGATGGGAATGAGATGGTCAGTGTGGATAGGAAACATCCATACAACCTAACACAAGTGGCCAAACAGCACCTGGGGACATCTGTGAGGACAGTCTCCATGAATCTCCCTCATCTAAGAACAAGTTAGGCTTATTACTCAGCTTGTATTTCAGAACTTTAATGGGGAAGGTTTCTGGTTTACAAACTTTCAGAAGCCTGATCCAAAACCATTAAGCAAAGGAGGTGTGTGCTCTGAGGATGTCTCTCTGGAAACATCAAGATACTTTAGACAATAAAATTCACTAGTGCTTGGTGAAGCCCTCTTTACAGTGGAGTAGGCAGGGGGCAATTTAGAAGGAGCAGCATCTTTGGTATCTAGACCTGGAATTGAATCTGTGCCTTGACACTCAGCCATACCCAACTTTTTACATAGGTGCTAGAGATTTGAACTCAGGTCTTCATGTTTGTACAGCAAATGCTCTTACCTGTAGATGGAGAATGATCTTTTGTTCCTAGTCTTCCAGACCCACTAAGTTCTTAAAACATTTTAAATGCCATATTCTGTTAGTCTCTGAAAGGTTTGAAGACTACCTATTCATTTGATGTGCAGAGATATATTTCAAATGAATAGGTAGTCTTCAAACCTTTCAGAGACTAACAGAATATGGCTGCTCACACATACCTGTAATCCCAGTGTTATTGGGGCCAGAGATAGCACAATTACTAGGGCTTGTTATTAGCCTGGTTTTGGGATCAGTAAAAGACTCTGTTTCAAGGGAATAAAGCCAGAGATTGATAGAATAGGACACCCAACATCTTTCTTGGGCCTCTGAGTGTGTGTAGAGGTACCTGCCCCCATAGGCATATGCACCACATGCATAAAAACAAACAAACACACAAACAAAATGTAGTTCAAGGGTCTGCTTGGTTTCCAGGCTGCCTGTACTCCACTCAACCCCCAGCTCCCTGTGTGCATTCTCATTTCTTTGCCATGTGTGGTTAATTTACAGGTTCTACACACACCTCTCCCATTTACTGTAGGTCCAGGATGATGCTACACTAAGGCAGGCTTAGATCTCAATACCACAGGTCCAGGTTGGAAGGCTGAAGCTGGTTATGACCTCAAAGAAAGATAGTATCAGTGGTAGTAGCAGCAGTGATAGCAGAAACAACAGAGTAGATGAACAAACCATCAAGATAAGAAGGTAAGCAGGCATAAAGTTAGCTCTTCTCTTGAGCCTTCTTATATCTGGGTTGTTCCTCCCTCCCTCCTTCTTCTCAGCAAAATTGATTAGGCCTTCACGTGAAGTAACCTAATCAAGACAATCTCTCACAGGTATGCTTAAAGACTCATCTGTTAGTTGATTCTAGATCCATTGAAGTTGTCAGTGATATTAATATCATAGGTTCTCATTCCTAAGGTGGTCCACAACCATATATTTGTGTGCTCGGTAGTTCTCTTTACCTTCTAGTCTTTCTTCTCTACGTTTGAGTAGGTATAGGTATGCAGGGTTTTGGTGCCCTTGGCTGAGGAAAATGCAATCTAAAAGACAAACACCATCAAAATAATGGATTCACAGCTTGAGCAACCTCTGGTCTAAAATTTACAAATCCATGCTGCCCACTATTTTTGTCTCTATGATCTTGCTTTCCAGGTTTGCTCTTCACACATATTGGATTTAATGTCTTAAGATTGTGTTATGAACGTTAAAGAAAGCCACAAAGGGGCTTTGTTGTCCTTTGCTTGTGTGTGTGAGGGGTGGGTTCATTTTCCCGCTTACTCCAACACTCTTCCCAAGGATGCATCTGGATTGACTGCTGGCCCTGCCCAACTCCTCCTTCCCAAATGTCAGAAAGTGCCTGATCTGCTTGTGCTTGAGAGAAATTATTCCTGCCCTGATGAAGTGATCAATAATAGCAGGGTGGTTGGAACCAGAGCTCTGGATCCCAGAATCAGCTCAGCCCATATGCTCCGTCCTCTGTAACCGACAGCAGAGTCTCAGAATTTAATATACTTTCGAGTGAGTTTTAGTACGTGTGACATTTTTAGAGCCAAAAACTAAGTTCAGAGGAATGTCAGTTTGGTGAGAGTCTCGCAACTGTGTTCTTGTGTCCTAATGAGATCCTGACCTCAGAGGTGAGGCTGTTGTTACTTCTGACTTAAGAATGCAAAGTCCCTCATTTTCTTTTGAGACTACTGTAGTTAATGAACTTGGCTATAAGAAGAAGTCCCATAGACTCTAAGAGGTCCGCTAATACCTGAGCTTAATATGCTAATAAAAATTAGCCAGTATTTTTCCTATCAAAATGACTCAGGTCCCTGCCTGGGCCCCAGAGTTTTGGCTACCCCATGGGAAGAAGCTACCAGTGATACCATCTCCCCCAGAAGTATTGGGTTTCTGTTTATTTTTAACTCGTAAGGAAATTTACTCTTTAAAAGGGTGACCTATTTAATGACTCTAACTTAACTGAGAAAAATTGTTCTCTGATATTCACCTTGTTTCAGCTCTTCACTCAATGTCCCACTTGGTACACATGGGAAATAGTTCTCAATTGTGTTGTCAAGTCTAATGCATTGGTATCTGCTATCTAGATAGAGACCAGAGTTGAGGCAAGACCTGGACTCAGAGGAAATGAGTGCCATGGTTGATTAGTAATGTCTGGGGAGAATGATTGGTGATGTCTGCTAGGGAAAAGGCCCAGCAAAGACTGCTCCTTTATATCAGCCCTGTGTTTACTAACCATGAGAAGCATTCATGATCTTAGAAGATTCTGATTCTCTCCTTTTGGAGAGCAGGGGAAAATGGTTTTGATGTTTCTGAGTTTTGACGGAAGGAATGTCTTAACTTGGTAGGGAGCCAAAGATTATGAGAAATAGTCAGAAAATGCTAGTGCTGAAGTTGTTTCCCTGAGGAGCTGGGAATTTGGTTTCTCCTATTTACTGGAAATTCTGGTGCCTGCCTGTTCGATTTCTCAGACCTCAGCTTTTCTTAGACGTTTGTTAAGGGAGTCTATGGTTATCTATGGTTAGCAATGGTATAGCTATTTCTCAAGAGGCTGCTTGTAATGGCATTGCCTAAGTTTTGTGTTAGAAGGAACCTCTCTGAGAACAGTGTAACATCTTCTGAATCAGGGGTTGTGGAATGGGGCCTGGGCATGTGTCCTTGCAAACTTCCTTAAGCAGGACCAATGATGCAATGCTTGGGACTCGGTACAAATGAAAATTTGGAGTTATTTAGAATTTAGAGCAAGCTGAGGCTCCCATAATAAGAAGCCAGCCGTGTCTCCCAATGGTTATGATTCATGCTAATGCTTTAGAATCCTGAACTCGTGTCCAAGCCCAAAACACAGAGATGGGATGGTTCATTTCATCAATCCAGTGGCAGTAAGAAAGTCAGATCCCTGCCCAAACTTCCTTGTTACATAGTATCATAGGCCCAGAATTTCCCACCTCACCCAGCACCCCACAGAGCCAACAACCACACACCAATTAAAAGATAGTTGAAACCCACCTCCCTCCTACCTATTCCCAAATTCATAACGTGGAAAACTTGTAGCCATTTCCATGGGATCCTCCCTGTGCCTCTGAATGACTTATGGAGTTACTTAGCTAAATCCTGAATTAAATGAGCCTAGTTCAGTAGGACTGCCTGAGTATTAACGAGGCATGAATATGTTGAAAATCTGATCCCATGCATTCTCCTGCTGGGGTCTATGATATTTTCCACAATGTTGAGACCCCCACAACACTATGCCTGTGCTCAAGGAGGAAGCTGGAAGTTCAAAGCTCAGCCAGCACTTCCTTCAACTGACTTTGTAATGAAACTGTCCGTGCATGTGTGCATGTGTGTGTGTGTGTGTGTGTGCTTGTGGGTGTGTGTTTGTGTGTGGGTGTGTGTGTGTGTGTGTGTATACAAAAGTGCACTTCTGTGTATGAGTCCTCAAACATATTTTTGTGGAACCCAGAGAACCATCATGGCTGTCATTCCTCATGAACTTGTTTTTAAAACTGAAGTCATTGAGTGACCTGGAGATTATTGTTTGGCCAGGTGGTTGGCCATCACACTCCACAGATTCTGTCTGGGATTACATGAACACCTCACCATGCCTGTTTTTTGTTTGTTTGTTTGTTTTGTTTATTTGTATGAATGCTGGGAATTTAATTCAGGTCCTTGTGCTTGTAAGGCAAGCATTTTCCTAACTGAGCCATCTCTCTAGCCCTGAAACATTATTCTTACTAAGCGTCCACAGTAATGGAAGCAGCAGATCCAGATTTATAAGACACACAGATATGTCTCTCACTACCCAGCCATCTCTTAACATATTGTTGCGCCACCACCACCCAGCTGGAATATCTGTTCATACTGTAAAGATGTGTCCCTGCCTAAGGCACTTTATGGTTGGTTTAATAAAAAGCTAAATGTCCAATAGCTAAGCAGAAGAAGTAGGTAGGACTTCTGGGCTGAGAGAGGAAGCTGGGGATGAATTTAGGCACACACAAAATGGGATGGAGGTAAAAGTCACGTGTTATGACAAATAATAATAAAAATATGGAATAAGTTATAAGAGCTAACTGAAAACTAGCCTAAACTAAAGACCAAGCTTTCATAACTAATAATAAGTCTCCAGGTCATTATTTGGAATCTGGCTGGCAGGATAGAGGAAGACTCATTACACCAATGACTGTAGGGATAAGTCCCGCCCCTTAGGGGGCGTGTTTGCCTCTGGCTAATGTTTGCATATAAATTTGGCAAGCGTGCTCCCAGCCACTGCATCTGCTTTCCTGGTCTCCGTTGGAACGGTGGTTCTGTAAGTCTATTAAACTGTATATATATTTTTTTACAATCTGTCTGCATTCGTTTACACCATTACAAATGACTATTTAATAAAATATTTTCCTACTTTAGCACTCTGAACATCTCATGAAATTTGTATGTTGCAGTAGGAGACAGACAGATAGATGGTATGCACATCACATGACTGTGAGGTGTGGTTAAAGTTATTTTACCAAGAGAACAGGAAGGGGCAGATACAAAAATTGAGATCAAATCAGTTAAAAGAAAAATAAAGAAGATGCAGAGAAAAGAGAGACAGAAAGAATGGCGATTCCTTCCCACTGGTTCCCAGAATATAGGGGCTGGTTCTTGTTGGCCACCAGTCACACAGTACCGTTTATGCCAATAACCAGGGCTAGCTATGTGTTGTGCCTTTCAGCTTCATGGGAAGGCTTGACCTACATCCCCATTGACTGGAGACAGGGCACAGAAAGACTCCAAACAACTTAGGAGGTACCTAGAAGGGCTTCTGGCATAGGTTCTAGATTTTACAAAAGCCAGCCAGGCACAACACAGTGGAAAGGCCCTATTCGTAAAAGACAAATATCAGTGTCTAGGTGATGGCTCAGGGTCCCAGGCCTTGAGGGGAGGTCGGAGACGTTAGCAGGGCTTTGTTCACTGGAGTGTTCTAAGACAATGGCTCAAAACTCATTATGACCCCACTTGTGGCAGTAGGTTACAGGTTACTTTACAGGTTACTTTAGAGTTCTGCCTGGCAATTCCCTGTTCTTTAGATTCACTAAGATTCTGAGAAAGCAGCTAATGTGTTCCCAAGAGACATACTCTCTACATTAGCAGTGACAACACAGGCCAACCAGTTGGTTCAGCCAGAAAAGTAGTTTGCTGCCAAGTCTGATGACCGGATCTTGACCCCCCCAAGACCCAAATGATGACCCCCATATGCATGCATACCTCCCTGCAAACAATCAATTAATGTAACAAAAATTAGTGACCCAGTGTGATGCAGTCACAATTGACTAGGGACTTCCAAGTCATCAGCTCATCATTTGAGAGGCTTTTGCTTTCAAGATGTAAGAACTAAGGCAAGTTGTTGGGTTTCTCCCATTTCAGTCTTTTTAATTTTCACAAAAATGCTGAAATACATCACAGGCTGCTGAGATTTCTTAGATCCAGCCAGAGAGGGGGCATTTTCTACCCTGAGGGCGTGGCAGTATGACTGAATTAGCCACACTTGGGAAATTATTCAGAACTGTCTTCATAAGTCAGATTGAGCCAATCTGGATTTTGAACATTTGCTATGATTTTTAGCATTTCATCTGTTTATTTCTCAATATCTAGGCAGATTAAAGTCTTTTCATCTCGCATGGCGTGGCTGCGCATTAAAATGAATGGAGAGAGGCCGGCTCGATGGGGTGTGCAGATTTTTTTTTTTTGTCACCAGTCAGATCACACTTTTTTTTATTAACAGAAAAAAAAAAGAGCTCATATTGAAAACAATGAAGAAAACACGAAAGAACAAAGTATTGTGTGACTGACAGCTGGTCTCCTTGGGAGCTGGCGGGAGTAACTCAGGACCTCCTTGCACAAATATGCCCAGCACCAGAGGCCTGAGCTAACGGACCCCAGAAGCTGGCAGCACTTCATTCGGATCCTTACTTCTGCCCGGTCACGTTCCCACTGCCATGGTTTTCTGCTGATTTCCTGTAAACCAGGCAGAAGCCCCTCTGAAATCTATGATGAGTTTTTTTTTTTCTTTGTAAGAGATTTATTTTGGTTTTGTTGTTGTTATACTTAACATAACAGATGTTCTGGCATTTTTTCACATAATACCACTGTGAGTCTCATGTTATCCTTAAAACCCTACAAAATTTTAGACAGCCCCTCTGAAATCACTTTCTCTGCCTTTGAAACATTACCTATTATAACGCTTTTTTTCCCTTCTCTCTGTTCATAATGATACATTAAAATCAAGGCTATACAGAAGAGGGCTGTTTACTCCTGCCGTATAACTCTGGAATTAACTACTGTTGAAAGATAATCACCCCAGCGGTGGAGTCAGAGAGCCCGCAGATCTACTGGAAGGAAATAAAAATGTCCTTTCTGATTTTTTTCTCTTCTGCACCTAATTTATAAAGCGGGGATATGAGGTGATGGTGGACTCACGGAAGAGTATTCTAAAGACAAACCGAAGGTCTGGTTTTAATCAGGTGTTTAGCCACATCTGTCTCCATGTCTTGAGGAAGCGGTGGTGAGAGGCTCTTATGTGAGAATCCCTAACTTGAAAGGCTATGGGGCTCCTGCCTGGGTCACTTCCCTTGCCTCACCTGGGATGCACTTTCGAGAGTGCAGGAGCCCATCCTCAGACCAGCATTGTCAGGCTTAAAAATCTTCCGGTATGCAGAGAAGGCCACAATCAGCTGATCGAGAGATAAATATGGTACCTTTACTTGGCTCTTTGTTCCCAGTGGGAAAAGTAATAGATCCTTATGATATTTGATTTCTGTCACTAAAGAGAAATATCTCAATTTAAATCCTCTTTTGTGATAGGCTAAACAGTTCTGAAAATACTTCACAAACAAGACTTCCTTTGCTATTCCAGCCAGGCTAGGCTTCTCTCCTGACTATATAACAGGGGAGGATCCTTAGGTATCCATTTTCTTTATTACACTATTTCCATTTCCCGTGCCCCCAAGAGTCCAAGGGCTCCTCAACACCTCTAGGACAATTACAAATGCATCCTTCAACCGTTCAATTAATACTATGTCTCTTCTATACCTCTGAAATACTCCTAGGTCATACTGTTCCACTCATGAGCCCACAGCATTCTTTTCCTTTTTTTGTCTCTTTTTTTTAAAATTTATTTATTTATTGAGGATTTCTGCCTCCTCCCCGCCACCACCTCCCATTTCCCTCCCCCTCCCCCGATCAAGTCCCTCTCCCTCATCAGCTTGAAGAGCCATCAGGGTTCCCTGACCTGTGGGAAGTCCAAGGACCGCCCACCTCCATCCAGGTTTAGTAAGTTGAGCATCCAAACTGCCCAGGCTCCCCCAAAGCCAGCACGTGCAATAGGATCAAAAACCCAGTGCCATTGTTCTTGAGTTCTCAGTAGTCCTCATTGTCTGCTATGTTCAGCAAGTCCGGTTTTATCCCACACAGCATTCTTTAAATTCTCTTTTTCTTTCCACTACATCCTTCAGAACCAACATGGGCCATTCTCATGACCTGTGCACTTCTGACTAGCACCCTTTGGATAGTGTCTCTATGTAAATTAAGATCTTTGGGTTTCCAGTGATTGAAAAACAACCAAACTAGATTATGTTTTCAAAAAATAGAAATGAAATTGGCTCATACTTCATTTATTTATTTATTTATTGGTTTTGAGTTTGGTTTTTCAAGACAGGGTTTCTCTGTGGCTTTGGAGCTTGTCTTGGAACTCACTCTGTTGATCAGGCTGGCCTTGAACTCACAGAGATCTCATTGCTTCTGCCTCCCAAATGCAGGTATTAAATGCTTGCACCACTACTGCCAGGAAATTGGTTCATACTTCTAACTGAACTAAATCCAGCAGGATGGTTGACTTCAGACAAGGTTTGAGCAGAGTTTAAGTGATGTGAGATCTACTTTTCCTCTCTCAGTGTCTCAGCTGTATACCTGTGGTGTCAAAATCATCCTGTGACTGTGCTTGGGCAGAAGGTGACTGTCAGCAGCTCCCATGACTGCCACACCACTGGAAACAGGGAAATCTGGATAACGCATTCCCAGATAGAGCTCATGGACCATGGGGAAGATAATGCAATGGGCTGATGGGTTTGGTCTAAGCCGCATGTTCCAGGGTGGGCAGAAACACAGGGAAAACTTCTACAGTTACAAACCTCCCAAGGTTTACCTCACACAGAAATAAGCAAAACCGGGAAGAGAAATCTGTGTTTTTACTTCAGGGCCTAGTATGGCTATGCAATCAACAGGTGTTTCACCTGGACCCCAAGTGAGTGGCACTACCCACATTGACTTTGCAATTAATATCAATAACAAATAAAAATAAAGATGTTGTGTAACAGTCTTCTGGAAACGATACCTTGATTTTGTTTTTCCTTCAGTTGGCAATCGGCTCCCAGTGGTTGTGTGTGTAGACACAGGCATTGTATAGACACCACATGTTCTAACAGGTGCCCAAGGCTACCAGAGCAGATGTCCTGGCAGGATCCTGGCACTCTGGCTAAGGTTTCCCTCCATTGTGAAGACACCAGTCACTGCGATTCTGCCTGCTGTCCACACCTCTGAGCCAGGCCCTTGAGCACAGGCTCTCGTTGCCTCTTTACAGATGCCGAGTTTCCTGACTCCCTGGCTCCTCTTTGATCCTCGGAGAAGAAAGCATTTATCTTTCCACAATGAAAGCAACTTAGAAGAGGGCAAAAATCTGTAACTGGGGAATTCTAGATGATAAAACGCTAATGTGTGTGTATTTATTCAATTCTGTGTAGCTGTATTATGAGCCGAACTAAGCTTTGGGTAATCAGAGATGGTTCCTGTCCTGGCCTGGTCTGTTGTCTTCATGGTTGAGTTTCAGGTACACATTCACACACACACACACACACACACACACACACGCACGCACGCACGCACGCAGGCACGCACGCATGCACACACATGCACACACATACACACACTCACATACACACACGCACACACACTCACACACATACACACTCACACACACATGCACACACATACACACACTCAAGCTCACACAAGCACGCACACACGCACACACACTCAAGCGCACAGACGCACACACATACACACACACATGCACGCACACACACCACATCATACCATACCTCTCTTGCTCTCCTTTCAGCTTACACGATGACCCCAATAAGACACAAATGCAATTGTTTTACTGTCCTCTTTTCCTCGGTTCCATGAGTTTTTGACTATTTGCTGTTGCCTTAGACCTACCTGACCCTGAGCCAAAGCTTCCTGCTATTACAGGGCTCAGGAAATAAGAATGAATAAATGACTGTCTTGTCCTGGACAAGCCTTCTATCTTAGTCACAGTAATATTGTACTTGAGTGGAGATATAGAAAGGGAAGCTTTCTTGTCTTCCTTTAATTAATGATATCTGTAAATGTTTCTGTGCATTTTGAAACAGCATCCAGTTAACAAGGTTCCTTACTGCATTTTCACGCATCTTTTGTCTTGGTTGGCCCTCACCATCACCCACTGCTCTCCTCCATATTCCCACCCTCTCGTACCCTGCTACCTTCAGTAATACCCATTTCTGCCTCATGTCTCACATAGTCTGCAACTGGTGACGTGTTTATATGAGAGAAGATGATAAAGCCTTACCAGCCTGTCAGCACCCTTCCTGCCATCAAAATGGCCAACCTTCAGACTCTATTACTAGAGTCTGTAGGGAAGGTGTTATCCACCCTCATTCTTGTCTCTATCTCAGTGGAAAGCAGGGCAGATCCATTCCTTCCTTCTATAAATACCAGTGGAGAATCTTCTAGAAGCTAGACACTACTACAGGCCCAGAGACAGAAGACTTAAGCAGAGTGAGCAAGACTCGGGGTCTTTTCTTTGGAAGCTGTATCTCCTGGTATTCTGTGTAGAAAGAGTGTGTCTATGTGGGGAAGGGGTATTTATCACCTAGGTCTGTCACATCAAATTGCCAATAGTTTGATGTTTTTATTTTCCCGAAGTTCTAGACGGTGTCAGACTACAGATATAACTCAGTGGTAGAGTGTTGAATTTCCGTATGTGGGGGCTTGGCTTTGATTCCCAGCACTACAAAAATCCAAAAGGTTATCAGGAGTGTTTCATATGGACGCTCTGGGGGCCCTATTTCACAGTATTCTGCTTCTTATGGCTACTGGAAACCTTTACTTGGATCTCAAACACTTCTGTCCAGCCTTGCTCTTAGCCTTTCTCACATGTCCTCCCCACAGCATTTCTGTGTCTCTCTGATTTCAACTTTCTCCTTGCTCATACCACCAACTGTGCGGTGGGAGGCCCAGGCAACCCTTCTCTTAATGGCAAAGCTTTAAGATAACCTTTCCAAAGCTCTATTCACACATAAGTACGGACTTGGGCTCACAGGGTGGCAATTCTGCTCACTGAAGGGAATTTCCTTGAATTTTACCACTGAGATCCTAATATCGCCTCAATCCATCTCCCGACATCTTCCTCCATCTATGGCCTGGTCTTTAGACGATGCCAGTCTCACATGCCGGATGTCCTGATGCTGCGTACTAGGTGCCTAGGTCTTGCTAGG
The DNA here is from genome assembly GCF_000317375.1 of Microtus ochrogaster. NCBI lineage: Eukaryota > Metazoa > Chordata > Mammalia > Rodentia > Cricetidae > Microtus > Microtus ochrogaster. The sequence continues at coordinate 87,300,621 of NC_022015.1, forward strand.
CTCCGACAAGGACTGCCTCACCAACAACCCAAGCCTTCAATCACGGAATAAGTAGCGCTTAAATTCTCAGGAAGTGAGAGAGTAAAATAAAATTGTCATTGGCAACTATCACTGGAGACTGGAACCAATTTTAATATCTGCAGTGTCAAAGTTGCAAACTCCAGAAGTCATAGCAAAGAATGAGGAGTTTCCAATGGATTATCGGATACTTATCTACCTTCATAAATTATAAGAAGGCAGACAAAAATCTAAAGATACCATCTCCAGTCGAGACCTTGGAAGAAGACTGAAGCTGACCCTGAGATGTCAGGAGGATTAGACATCCACATCATCTTTGGACCTCTCGTCTAATAGAGAGAAGCAATATTCACAAACATTGTCGATATTTCCGAGTTTACAATCACACCTTTGACTGTTGACTTAAAGCATCTAGTTTGGTTCAGGCTACTGGTGATGTTTACACTTTGGAATCTATTATGCATAGAAAAATTAGGGATTATCTTTGACCTGAGTATCACATATTCTTATGCAAAACTAAGTAGGGTTATTTATTCATTTAATCAATTCCATATGTTTGCTATCATCATGGCCGTGAAGAGCAGACCTGACTTCTGCTGAGGTCAAACCCACATTGTCCTGCATGTGGGGATCACAAGTCTGATTGGGACACAGGTCCCCTGGTTGGCATTCAGGCCACATTAAGCCTCCCTGATTTGTGCCACGAGGGCGTCACTTTCTTTTTCTTGTTTAGTTGATGAGTCATCTGTCACTCAGAAACATATTCAAGAGTTTTGTTCTTTGTGAAAGTAAAACTCTTGGCCTCTCTGTGGGAAAGGTTTAACTCTGTATCTGCTTTTCAGCGCAGTCTGGGGTACACCAGGGAAAAGAGAAAGAGCTGTGACTATGGCAACAGATGAAGCTGTTACCCAGAGGTTATATTCAGTTCTACAAGAGGCACGAGCCAAATTCAGTACCAAGGGCCAGCGACGGATCCAGGCTCTACTGAGAAAAGGTAAACTCTAAACTTTGAGAATTCTAAGATACCACACCCACACCCTGAATGTGGTGTTCGTGAGGATGAAGGGCTTTGGGATAAGGAGCATTGAGTCTGAGGGGTTGAGGCTATGATGGTGTTGAGGAGGAGGAAAGAGAAAAACCCAGGTAATTGTTATTATACTCTAGCTGGTGTCTTAGGGTTTCTATCTCTGTGATAAAATGTGACCAAAAGCAAGTTGGGGATGAAAGGGTTTATTTCATTTTGCACTTCCAGGTAACAGTGTATCACTGAGGGAGGTCAGGGCAGGAACTCGAGCAGAGCAGGAAGAGACCTTAAAGGAACACCACTTATTGGCTTGCTCCTTCATTGCTTGCTTAGCATGTTTTCTTATACAACTCAGGACCAGCTGCCCAGGGGTGGTCCCACAATGGGTTGGGCCTTCCCACCTCAATCATCTATTGAGAAAATACACTCACAGACTTTTACAGACTAATTTTATGGAGCCATTTTCTCAATTAAAATTCTTTCTTCCCAGATGTCTAGGTGTAAATGAAAATTTCTGTCCTGTCTGGTCCCACAGATGTTCAGTCCCAAAGAAACACACAGAGGCTTATACTAATTATAAACTGTTTGGCCTATTAGCTCAGACTTCTTATTAATTAGCTCTTACAACTTTTTAAGGTTGTTACAACAATTAATCCATAATTCTTGTCTATGTTTAGCCATGTTGCTTGGTACCTTTTCTCAGTGAGGCATTCTCATCTTGCTTCCTCTGCTTCTGGGTGACAACTACCACTCTGCCTTCCTCCTCCCAGAACTCTCCTAATCTGGATGCCCAGTCTATACTTCCTACCTGGCTACTGGCCAATCAGCATTTTATTAAACAAATATGAGTAACAAATCTTTACAGTGTACAAGAGCATTATCATCCCACCGCATCTAGGTTTGTATCAAGTTGACAAAAACAACCACCATAGCTGGTAAGTTGGCAGGTAGAGGCTCTACGTGCACTTGAAAGGCACGAGCAAGGAGAAAGTACAGTCTTCTGTGTGGCTGCAGTGACTGGGGACCAGTTCCTGCTAGGAACCAGTGAAGGGAAATGGCCGAGGTTTGAAAAAGCACATTAAGAAGCAAAACGAATGGAAGGCTCTTTGGTGATGCCATGACTTTGGCATGGAAATGTGACAAAAATGAGAAGAAATGATGATGGTAGAGGCTGGGAGAGGAGGGGCCACGGCCGTTGCCGAGGCTTTAGGGGACAAATGTGAGGGAGTGTTGGAGATAGACGCCGAGGAGCTTGAAGTACATTCCAAGGCTCATCTGCCTGTGGGGACACAGTGGCCCATATCCAGCTAATAAGGGGACATAGCTTAGGACTCAGAGCTTCAAACACTCCATAAGTATCTCTTTGAACATCAGTTCCGTTCCCACACCACATAAACTTCCCTTTGAACACCAGTAAATTCATCCAGCACATACCTACTGAATTCCTAGTCCATGAAAGTGTTCTGCTAGACACCTGGGATTCCAAGAGGAAGGATGGATGTGTTCCCTTGAGAGCAAATGAGAACTGAGGAAATGTGAAGGGGGAGGGGGGGGAATAATTTCCCTCTCTCGTGATTAGGCAAAAACAAATTCCTCGTGACGTGCTACTTCCTAGCTAGCAAGACAGTCTCTTAGCATTTCCCAGTGATGTTACCCACGCACTCAGCACCCTGCACTTCACTGTGAACTCCTTCAGCACCAGTCACAGAATGCGCCAAGGTAGCCTCTAGTCAATACTGGCCATGGGCCTTCCTGCTCAGCACTTTGGGGATATTTGTGTTGCTCTTTGTAAATTGTTAACTTCCTAGGACCCTCTTCACTTTGCAAAAGCCACCCATTTTATTCCCCACTCCGGTCTCCCAAACTGATGAGGTTTGAGCCTGGCCCTGGCCTCCTCCAGAAGATGCAAGGGAGGTAGAGTATGCTCCCGTGCTGCTAGAGAAAGGCTAGCCATGGAGCCAGGACAAGTTCTGGGTCTGCAGACCAATGCTGTGGCTCCCTCCCCAGGCCACTTCCGGTGACACCGCAATGTTAGGTGTTGGATGGGACAAGGGCATCTCTATCTTACCGTGCTCCCTAGAGTAAAGCAAGCTAAGTGCCCACGGTGTGGGGAGCAGGTTAGGAAAACATTATGATCCATCAGTAGAATGGACGCCCACAGAGCCTTACAACGATAATTTTGAAAGCTACATGCATGGAAAACACCTCAGTAACATCAAAGTTGCTTAGTGTACTAGAGAAACACACACTCTCCACTGTAACAGGCAAACTGTGGGTCTGTGAGAGGTTTTCCCAAATAAGAATGAACGCTCTTAAGATGACAGCATGTGGGAGCTGGTTTTTAATCTTAGAAAGGCTCTTCTCTGAAGATCAGCCCTCCCCTGGCCTCTGCACCTGCGCTGGCAAGAGAGGAAAGGGATCTGCTGCCTACAAAGGCCTCTCCACCCTTCCGGGCTCGTCAGCATCTCCCCTTCCTGGAACCTTTTACATGGAGTTCCCTGTGTGCTTGAAACCTGTTTGTTCATTGGACACCAGAGCCTGGACGCCTAGGCTTCCTTTCAGCCCCAGCACCCAACCCTGGCAGTCTTGTGCCTTTTCATATTGACGTCATTCCTCCCCACCCCCTTAGGCAGACACTGGGGGCCAGATTCTTTAGGACCATCAGCAATGTATGTGTCTCTTCTTCCTTCAACCCTGGTGCTGACAGAATCTGCTGAGAGGGTGCTTTATCCTTCACAACCTCACACCAGGAGGTAAGCTGAAAGACAACCGGCAAGGGTGGGGCACACTTTCCTCTACCCCTGGCTTCTTTACCATCAGGGGAAAGGGAAGACAGGGAGAGAGGAATGGAAAGTCTGGCTCCTCTGGTAGAATCAGAGCTCATCGGGTGAATAAAAATTCACACGTGGGTATGTGCATGCCTGCCCCCTTCAAATCCAACCAATCAAACAGTTTTGCACAATTTCAGGGAATCCCAGATGTCACGGTTTACGTGGGAGTCTGAGAACTGAGAGTCAGAGTCTCTTTGCTAGAACCAAACTAACTGGCTAAAAGAGTTCAAAACAGCGAGACAAAGTAGCACAGCAGATAGCAGCGGGCATGGCACAGAAACACCACGCTGCTGTGCAACGCTAATCAGAAACAAAGTGAGTTTGGCACCTCTTGAAAGGGTAAAGTCTCTGGCAGGATTAAAAACCAAGCTCAGTGCCCTCCTTCTATGAGCCACCCATCCCCTCAAAGAAAATACTCTGCAAGCATGTTTAAAATATCAGTAGAATCAAAATTGTCATCAATAAAAACTGAGCACAGATCAAATATTTGTCTCAGATAAGATATAATTCAAACTAAAAATACCAAATGAGTCAACAGAGGCCATTCTAAGACAGGCAAACACAATGACATTTAATGCAGCTTCTTGCTTCTAGTTTTCTCCAAATAAGCAAATAAACGTCCTTGAGTTGATATAAAAGAAAAAAATCATATTAAAGCCTGTGTATTTTGTCAAGACATATTTAGAACTACAGAGCACACCATAAATGTGCATCATTCATACAATTTAAAAAGTGTTAAACATTAAAATATGGAGAATGAGAGAAATTTCAAAGCAACCAGAAATTGAGAGATTACTCTTGGGTTTGAATACTTTTACATGCCACTCTGGGAGCATATCTGATAAATGCCAACAAAAATAAGTTGATTGTTTGCACAAAGTGGGATGTATGGTCTGGGATCTTGTATCCAAAAGACAACATGCAACACACAGATCTTTAATTTACACATCTGTCTTGTATGCATAGGAAATTAAGAGTTAACTGGTATGATTACTTGGGAGAGAAACGTCTTAATTGTTGTTGATGCTGTTGCTCTGATTTTCCAAATATTTTTTACAACTTACAGATCAGTTTTGTAATCAGAAATAAGAACTAAAATTTTTAAAGGAATTTCAGAGAACATTCCTGAAGAAGCTTCTTCTCGGCTCCCAATACAAACATTTTACTTTATTTTCTTTCTCCCTTTCTTTCCTTTCTTCCTTCTTTCTCCTTTTCTCTTTGCATTCAGCATCAGGAGACACATGAAAATTGTGTGAAAACTTTTGCCAACACACCTGCGCTGGAGGCTTAAGTTGTTTTCCGCTTTATTTTTCCTTTGTGGCACAGCCAGTTGAATTTGGGAAATTCTTTGCTTTCGTCTGATGCAGGAATTTTTCAAAGATGCCAATTTCATGGGACTGTTCTCTCTTACTAGATCCAAGGCAGCATTTTTTTTCCCTCACGAGTAAATAGCCACCCCAAAATAAGAATACTGACTTGTTTTCAGTCATGAAGCAGCTTGCAGGTGGATGGCAAGCTTCAAGCCTAGGAAAAATTCTCGGGGGTGCTGGACTTCTGCAGGATATCATATGGCATAACCAATAGTGTAAGAAAATTCCAGAGACTGAGGAAATAGTAATCAGGAGAAAGAGCTGAGAACTCTCCTGCTCACCCTCTATTCCTTTGTGGCTGATCTTTAACAGAAGAAAGGAACAGGTGCAGGGGGAGTGTCCCCTCAGAATATGCTGGGTGAATTCAACATCTTTTCAGCCCACACCAATGAAAGGGACTGGAGGCAGGGCAAATTCAAAAGCAGAAAGAAAATAACATGACAGAATATTTCTCAAAAGGTTTAAGAACAAAGATCCTCCCTCCCCATTCTCTGCAGCAGAGACGTGGATGCAGGTGGGCCTTCAGAAAATACCACCTCTTCATCCAAATTCATCTTACTGAGCCGACCAGAGATTAGGCTGTATGAGGCATTTATTGACAACCAATTTCAGCCAAAGCATGCAAAGAGAAGATAATTGTTTCTTTAGCATAAGGAGAATGCCCGTATTGCTTCATAAGTTTCAAGAGCAACTTTATATTCTGGAGGATATGGGAGAAATTGATAAATGAAACTATTGTGTCCCATTTATACGGTGGATTCAGTCACATACACCACCAAGATGAAGTGTAATTTTAATATCTACTTAAATATTCCCAAGACATTTTTATCGACATACCTGGATGCTGGATTGTGAAGGAAGCTAACTGAGACAGATATCTGGATGAGCCACACACTGAGCCAGGGAGATCAGTGGCTCCCAGCCAGTTCAGATACAAGGACATTTAGTTAAACTCTATAACCCATCGGCAACATAATGACACTTGGAATTATCTGGGGCAATAGTGAGGATCATCAGGGCAGGGCCACACAATGCAAACCCTGCACTCTACCACCCAGGTCAAAGGAAGATGATTTAGAAGCATTTATCTAGAAATGACCCTGTGTTGTGCTGAGATGTTAGGGATGCTTGTTACTGTATCACCACTAGCCTGATGCTGACTTGCATAGTGAAGATAGTTACTTCTTCTTTATGGATGGATCCTCCAAGCCATCTTTCAAATAATATTTTCCTCCAAATTGGTTTACTCGGTTCATTCAAGATCTTGCTTGAGACTTCATGAGCCCATAGACGTCCCCAAACGTATTTTAAGACACATCTACCTTTGCCTATGGTCCTAGATTCTTAAATCTTTAGATGTGTTCTACTTTGGCCAGGAAGGTTTTTGGATGACAACTTAAGTTTATCTTTCTAATGAACAGGAAGGATGTAGTAAGGAAATCATTAACACCGAATATGGGGAACGGGATGAGGAGAAGGTCTGTTCTTTGTTGTGATGGGAATTGGGTAGATCTGAGGCAAGGGTTTTAATCATTGCTTCAAGTGCAATCAACAGCTTCTGGGTTTCCCACCAGAACTTCTAGACTGGACCCTTTTTTACTTACATACCTACCTTTGATTTGGCTGTTTTTCCAGATATTCTTGCTCCCATTCACATGGTCATGACATTGGCATGTCTAAAACTCATTTTAAGATCTTAACTTGCAGTGATTAGACTCTAATATCACCCACAATAGACAGAGGAGGGGCAGTTTTCTTCCCAGGAAGGGATACACAGTGACTGTCAACCCCAGGGTGCCCATTAGAGTCTCCTGGGCAACTTAGAAAACCTCTTAATGCCCAGGAACTAACTCAAAGAGCTTAGATTACACCCTCTGGGGATAAAAGTCTCAGTAAAAAATTAGCAAAACCATTTCTTTGTTTGGTTGTCTGTAATCTTGGAAAATAGCTGGTGATCATTTTGTTATTGAAAATTTTTAGTGCTTAAAAATTGAAAAAATAAGTATGCCCTTCCTTTTTCTCTAAATTCATTACCAAATTCCTGAACCAAACCTCTAATCTCTGTATTAATTTGATAGTCCTTCACATAAGTTAGCATTGGGTACAACATGAATTACCACACATTTTGCATCTTTTGAAGAACACACTTTTTTTTTTATAACCCCATCTGTGAAGGTCATGCTTTGAGTCTAGCTTATATGGGCTCTGTGTTCAGGTTCTCTAAAGAGTGCCACCACGATGTTGGTCAAGCTTTCCCTCATGGAGCTCAGAGTATTTTGAGTGGTGTTGGTGCTGTTGGCCCGAGTCCCTATTTGTAGCTCTCGGCTAGAATTGCTTTCAGCTGCCAGAACTACTTGCCATTTCTGGCCAAAACCCCTATGATCCACTTGTACTTAAAATACTTCTGATACCAGTGGGTGTGTAATTTTTTCCTACAGACTGTTATGACTTGAATCTGAAGTGTCCTCTACAAGCTCACATTTCAAGAGCTTGTTTCACAGTTGCTGCCAATATACTGGAGGCTGTAGAATGGCTCTAGTTGGGTCATGGGTGGCAGAAAGACATCACTAGGTGTGTGTGTGTGTGTGTCTGTGTGTGTGTGTGCATGTGTGTGTGTGTGTCCATCGATGTTTCCAGGCTGGGTCCTCTGTTTCCTGATCAGTCACAATGTGAACAGTTACAGCATCATGATCCCACCACCAATGAAGGAGCTGTTCCCATACCCAAGCCTTTCCCACTATACTGAACTGAAATCCCTCTATACTATGAGCCAAAATACATCTTTCCTCCAGTAAGCTCTTCCATTATGCTGGTCATAGCAATAAAAAAGTAGGGGTGTTCAATAATTCTATTCAGTTCTAACACCATTTACCTGAAGATATTAGCAGCTACAATCATTGAAGACAGAGTCTTACATGGTTGTTCCATTTCAGAGGTCAATCAAAATCCCAGGGACCCTGGGATTTCTGACTAATGAACTATAAAGTCAGGGAGTTCCCATCACTCATTGTCAGTTTCAGTAGTTTAGTTAACTGGACTTTGGAAAGTACTTCATTTACATAGACACATTGGCAGGTTTATTTGAATGGGTGTATATGAACATCTATATACAAAGGCATATAATGTAGGGTCACCAAGGGCCCAAAGGAAAGGAAATGTGGTCCTAGGAACATATACCAAACATGGATTCCTTCACCAATCAGAAACCTATCAAGCCTTGTGTAAAGATTCATTAGGTTTAATCTCTAGCACTCTGCTGCTTTCTCACAGGCTAGAGATCAGTGGTCCTTCAATCAGCTGGAATTTCTGATGATCAGACCCATCCTGAGACTAACTAGAGGTTCTTATGATGTGTAAGCTCTGTAAGCTGTAAATATGTTTTATTAGCATTGGCTAATAAAGAAGCTGCTTTGGCCTATGGCAGAGAAGAATATAAACTGAATGCAGGGAGAAAGAAGGTGGAGTCAGGCAGATGCCATATAGCTGGCAAAGGAGAGAGATGCAAGCCAGCCACAGAAGAAACAAGACATGTAGAAAATGAGATATTGCCATGGCCAAGCGGCAATAATAGACTAATAAAAATGGGTTAATTTAAGATGTAAGAGCTAGCTAGAAATATGCCTGAGCCATTGGCCGAACAGTGTTGTAATTAATAGTTTCTAAGTGATCTTTTTAGGTCAGGGTGGCTGGGAAATGAAAAAGCAATTTTGCTTACAAATGTCATTGGGGACCAAATTTAGTAGTAACAAGGAGTTCCACAATAGCCCAGAATGTAGTATAACAAAGGTTTATTTATTTGGGGATAAACTCACAGTAAAAGTAGTGATCTGTAGTCCTCTGCATGCACTGGGAACTGGAAACCAAATCCAACAGTAAAAAAAATGGCCAAACATGCTTTTCATCTGCACTTATGGTACATGGAATCATGCCCAATGTGGGCCAGTATTTTAAAGGTTGTTGGCTGAAGGAATTCCCAGAACACTCTTCTCTAAGTCAACCCATTGCCATAAATTCTGCTGCAATGAAAGAAGGTCCTTATGACATACAAAAGACACTTCCATCACCCAAGAAGCTCCAGGGGTGTAGAAGTCCTTGCATCTGGAACAAGGGGAAAAGACCAAATAACATAACAAAAGGTACTTTGGTCACCCTGGCTACTCAGAAGTTACAGGGATTTTAGTCAATATTTCTTACCGCACAGGATAGGTATACCGTTGTTCCTTCCAGAGCAAGGCTAGAAAGGAAAATTTTCAAATTCTCACCTCATTAAGTCAGTTCCACCCAAGACTATTTCTCTTTTCACTTACATCAACCTCAAGTGCCTCTTGAAAGTTCATTCATCTATTCTATTGGCTAGAAGCTAGTAAGTGCCACCCACACCCAAAGAGAGTGAGTTATGAAGAGGTGTTTTGTGAAAGACCACTTAAAAATAAACTTATAAAATATTAACTTTTGAATAGTCTCCTGGTGTTTTAGCAGCTCCATCTAGACACAATCCAAACACCAACCTCATCACCATCTTCATCCTCATCCAAATTATCTCTAGATGATAAAGAAGGTACTATAAAGATGGATTAACTCCTCCTCCCCACCATCCTGGTACAGTTTCTAGCTCCTATCCATTGTGTTGAGTTTATGGTCAACAGCTGTACATGTCTGGCTCATATTAAGCCTGTTCTCAATTATAGCTGCCCCCTAAGTCTTATGGAGTTCAAATTTAAGATCCATATGCAAGAATCAAAGATGTTTCCTCGACTAAGAACTCAGCTGTCTGCTGAGGCCCTAGCAGGCTCCCTATCCATCTGGAGCTAGAAATAAGTCTAAGTCAAATAGCATAGACTCTGTAATATTATTATCTCCTAAGACAACCAAAGGGCTGTGGTGGCTTCTAGGCATGAAAATGACTAGACATTTTCTTCAGGAAGCTCATAGGTGAAAATTAAGGAAGGTCTCCATGGGCAGAATTTAAACACTGAGTAGTGAGGAAAAAAATCCTTCCTGGTTTCTTTGCTTTCTTTGTGTGTGTATGATATTGTGTGTGTGCACATACATGTGCACACATGTGTATGGTGTGCATTCATATGGAAATTTAGGAATACACATGCCACAATACATGTGTGGAGGACAGAGAATAATCTCGGGTGTGGATCTTTACTGTCCACTTCATTATTGTCCCTACACTCATTCACTGGGATGACCCTCCCTTAAGCTTCCAGAGATTCCCCTTTCTCCACCTCCCACTTTGCCATAGGAGCTCTGGGATCACAGAGACACGGCCACACTAGCTTTCCATAGGTTCTGGGATGTGAACTTGGGTCCTGACGGTTACACAGCACTTTCCTCACTGTATAATCCCCCAGCCCTCCTAGTTCCTCTTCAACCCCAGTTTTGTCAAACATTTCCCAATAAAATATAAAGCAAAGGGACAAATGAAGTAACTGGCACTTTAGCAGAGTCATGAAGTAGATCACAGCCCCCTTCTGCCCAATAAATGAGCACACAGAGTCAAAATATACATACAGTCAAGCGATGGATGAATACTGAAAAAAAATTAACACCCAAGGGAATTTTTTTTATAAGTTTCCACTTCTATTAGATTCAACATTGATGTGTTTTTCTCATTTAGGTTCACCAAGTAATGTTTATTATTAATTCAGATTCTCAGTATTGAAGGGAGAGATTTTCCATATGGTTGACATGCTGCTCTGTAGGTTCATAAATTTGGAAGAGTTTTGATTAACCCTGACAGAAAGCCTTTGAAAACATATGGCTGGATATACATCATGTCACTTCTAATAAGATGACACTTCCTTCTCCACTTTTCCCTAATAAGATGACTTCAGTTGTGTTGAAGAAACATAATAATACATTGTTGCTTTTTCTTTATGGGAGATAAAAATGGAGGAAAAATAAAACTACTGTGTTGCTGTAGCACATAATAAAATCATAACAGAATGGAGGTTAAGAATAACGTTAGATGGGGGAAGAAAGTCTCCAGGAACATTTTGTAGACCCAATTAATATGCAGGAAACTTAAAAGGGTTTTTTTTTGCTTGCTTGCTTGTTTGTTTTTATTTTTTGACACCCCACATTTGCCTCCTGGTGATTCTGATCCTGGATTTCTCCTCGCTAGCTGGAATCTAGGCCTCATGGATAGGAATCCTCATACTGTTTTGGATCATAACCGCACCCATAAGGGCTGGAGAGACGGCTCAGTTAGCATGACCACCTGAGTGCCTTCCCCTAAATTTACATAAAAGGGCTGGGTTCAAGAAAATGCACTTGTAATCCTTGCATTGGGGAGGCAGAATCAGGAGGATCCTTGGAGCTCACTAGGCAGGAAGTCTAGGAGAATTGGAGACTTCAATCTCACTGAGAGGCTCTGTCTATAAAAATACAGTGCAGGACAAATGAGGAAGACACCTGACATCAACTTCTATTCTACACACACACACACACACACACACACACACACACACACACACACACACGTACACACTCTCACAACACACAGGCACACAGACAACATACACACAAAGACACACTTGCACACACGCACACACATGCACACACAGAGAAACAATTTTGTGCTACTGGACCCTCACTTATCCTACCACAGAATGAGAAGTGGCTGAGTTCATGAGACACTGAGATTCATTTAGAGGGAAGACTGGGGGCTTGAACAGGTGACACAGAAAACTTTCTGGAGACATTCTGAAAGTTCTTCTCATTACAGTGGTATAACCGGGGAGGGGGATATCAAATCCTATTGTTCTCACAGTGTCAATGCATGAGAAAAATTAGAACACGGGACACTTCTCAGGACCTTGGAAGAAAGTACTATGAGGAAATGCCCCCAACTCGAGCCCATTTCATCTCCCCTTCCTTCTACACTGACAGGAGGCAAGATGCTTCAGTCTGCACATCCCCAAAGTTCCTTTCCTTGAAACCTAATCTCTAACCAAGCAGCGCAGTACTGAGAGGTGTGGCATGCAGGAGGGAACTAGGTTGCTAGGGCTGAAAGCTGCTGAGGAAGTGGGTTCCCAGTAAAAGGTGTGCCCTTTCTCATCTCTTTTGCCCTTCTGCCTTCTTCTATGGCATAAGTCAAGATGGTTCTTCTCACATGCAGCACCCTTGACCCTGGTCTCGTCAGCCTCCAGAACAGCAAGGAATAAATTCCTGTTCTTTATTCAGGTAACCTACGTCAGCTGCACACAATGAACTTAGAGCAACTAGCTGCCAGGTAGGACTCTGTTTTAAGACTCAGAGAACAAAAATGGAACCCAGATATACTGAGGCAGTTATAAAGGAAGCCTCACGAACACACTGCCATGCTGGTTGGAAGAACTGGCTGCCTGTGCACCTGCCCTTTGGAACAGAGTGTGGAAGGGCTGGTCACCCAGGAACACACCCTTCACAGCACAGGAGGATGAAGAAAGAGGGTTAGAGGAACCTAGCAAACATGGATGAGCAATTCGGCCTGGAAGAGAACAAGCTGACCTTATTGGTTGTTCCAATTATCCTGTGAGCCAAGCTGTAGACAAACCTCATAAAAGCAGAGTCACTAAACAGACAGCAAGGTGAAGATGATAAAATCACAGAGGGAAGTCTGGCTCACAGCCATAACCTCAGCACTTGGGAGGCTGAATCAGGGGCTTGCTGTGAGTTCTGAGACAGTCTGGTTTAAAGGCTGAGATGCTTTCTCCAAAAACCTCAAATAAAAACATAAGTAAAATAATATAAGAGAAAGAAAACTGAGAAGTAATGGAAACACTTGCAACAGAAATAACAATATTACAGTGAATGAGGATCACCAATAAAAACAACAGATGTGAATAAAAGTTGAATTTCTGGGATGGGAAAATTCTTGAGATGACTATTGTGAGTGATACATGTGGGGGTTAATATGGACTGTCCACGTGGAAGGCTCCAGGTTACCTAGGATAGAAGGCTCTGAGCATACCTTTAGCAAGATTGATAAAAATTCAGAGACAGACACTGGTGTTCAGCCTGAAGGTCAGCAAACAAAACAGGCAGGCATTGGCTCTTACCTCTACCTCAGTCTAAAATGGAGACCCTGCCTCCAGGAATCCTCAGGATGAGACCGTGTGTGAGAGCTGTCTATTAATAAATAAATCAGAGAGTCAAACAGCCCCATGGTCAACCTTACAGAGCAGGCAGTGGTGACACACACCTTTCATCCCAGTGGCCACACTAGTTTGCCATAGAAACCAGGCAGTAGTGGTGCACGCCTTTAATCCCAGCTCTAGACAGGAATATAAAATGCAAGGAGACAGCTCTCACACACAGTCTCATCCTGTGATTCCTGGAGACAGTATCACCATTTTGGACTGTGGTAGAAGTAAGAGCCAATGGCTGGCTATTTTGCTTTTCTGACCTTCAGGTTGAACCCCAATATCTGTCTCCAGGTTTCTATTATTTGTGCTACACGTGCCTGTGAGAGATTTTCTAGATTAGGTTACTTGAGGCGAGATGACCCATCACACATGTGGCTAGTGTCAGACCACAGTCTGTCTGACCAGCTCCAGTCCACACTCTGAGATCCCTGCCCTGCATAAAAAGGATAAAGGGACTTCAAGCTCTGGCATTTATCTCTTGAGACTTCCTGACTGAGGATCCTACCTGCCTCAGACTGAGGATCCAGCTGCCTCTAGTCCTGCTACTGTGTCTTCCTGTCATGAAGCCATGATGGACGGTGGCTTCAAAATGTGAACCCAAACAAACCCTTCCTTCCTTCAGTTGCTTTTATTGGGTACTTTATCACAGCAATGGAAAAAAATAATAACCCAAGAATAAAGGGGAAAGAGCAAAACAATTAGGAGGAAGATAGAGGGCAAAGACTATCGGAAGCAGGCACAGGTGTCTCCCGAGATAATACTCCAGAAGAAAAGTATTTGTAGAGAAATGATAGAGAAAACCAAAATCTCAGAAACAAACAATGCAACCCTGGATTTGTAGAATGAAATGACATAATATGTTCCAGAAGATATGATAGAGGTTCCACAAGGAGTTGGTGAAAACAGCAAAGTTAAGAATAAAGATTTTTTTCCCCTCAAATTGCTAGGAAGTAAAACCAGGTCACCATGTAATGAGGCCAGGGAGATAATGAGACAAGCCATGACATTCAGTATCAGAGGATGAGGCAAGCACTTCTAAAATACTCTAAGGAAAAGGAAACACTGTGTGAAAAGGTTTTACTAAAATGCTTTACTGTTTGATTACAGAGGTCACTGACAGACATTCTCAAATATCAGGGGTGGGGGAAGAAACCAGGGAAATAGCATCCATGAGCCTTTTGCACATGTGCATCTGTGTTCATACGTGCACACATGTGTGCACATGTGGAGTTCAGAGGCTTCAGTTGGGTGCCTTTTGTTTATGGTCTCATGCTGAACCTGGGTTTGGCTAGAGTGGTAAACCTCGAAGATCACTCTGCCTCTGCTCCCAAGTGCTGGGATTACAGGCTTACCAGATCTTGTCCATGGGTTCTGGGACTGGAACTCAGAGCCCCGTGGTTACATTGCGAGCACCCTACTGACTGAGCTGTCTTTTCAGATCCCATGAGTCAGTTATAAAAAAGATTTCCAACTGTGTGAGCCAGACAATCAAAAAATGAATCAAAAAATAATTTACAGTATAGAAGACATGATTTAAAAGACTGTGAAAATGATGAATCCAGAAAAACTTAGGTTAAGAGCAAAGGTGAGGGATCGGCAGTAGAAGACATGATTTAAAAGACTGTGAAAATGATGAATCCAGAAAAACTTAGGTTAAGATCAAAGGTGAGGGATCGGCAGTAGAAGACATACGTTCAAAGACTGGAAGTACACAACACCATATGACAATTTAATCAAGAAGCCCAGAGTCAGAGCTGATAAAATTCTTTAAAAATTGTTTGTATCTTCAACAAAGACAAGATATTGTTTAAGGAAAATCATGAAATTGCTAATTTAATTTAATTCCTTAAAGCTTTCCCACAATTACTTACAAACACACAGTGATCTCTATTGATTGAATCTAAAATGTCCCCCAGCGGCTTATGGTTTGAGCTCTTGATCCCCAGTGGTTGGTGCTGTGGAAACGGAGGTTGATGCCTCAGAACCCCCATAAAAAGAAGTCATTTACAGTGATGAACAGTTGTGACTTCAATGCTGGAGAGGCAGAAATGGGTAAATCCCTGAGGTTTGGTGGCCAGGCAGACTAGCCTATGTAGAGAGTTTCAAGCCTATGAGAATCCCTGTCTCAATCTCAAAATAAGGTGGACAGCACTTGAGGAAGGATACAGGGGTTAACTTATGGCCCCCATATGAAAATACAGGAACACACACACACACGAGAGAGAGAGAGAGAGAGAGAGAGAGAGAGAGAGAGAGAGAGAGACAGAGAGAGACAGAGAGAGAGAGACAGAGAGATGATAGAAGTCACAAAACAATCCCACGCCACAGTTCAGAATAATAAATAATAAAAGGATTATTTATTTAAGGGAAAACTTACAGATCACTGTCCTAGATAACAGTCCTCTGCACGAACAGTAACAGAGTCTAGCAGCCAGAAGTAGGAGCCGGAAGCAAGAGAGCCAGCACACGCTACAACTCCTTTTACAGTATAAGAAACCATGCCCAAGTGGGCTGGTATCTTAAAGTCTTAAAGGCTATTGGCTGAGGGAGTAGAATGTGCTCCCACAGCAAGAGAAAAAGACACAGAGAGAGAGAGAGAGCGAGAGAGAGAGAGAGAAAGAGAGAGAGAGAGGGAGAGAGAGAGAGAGAGAAAGAGAGTAGTCTTCTTAAACTGTTAATCAAAATAAGTATCTCATTCAAGGTATTTGGGTACTCTGTCATAGCAATGCAAAAATAACTGTAGTTTAGAAACTCTAAGCTACCGCAAATTCTTTTTATTGTTAATAATAACTAAAAAGTCATCTGCTTTAAAATAGTGTGCTGATTGTGATGTGGATGAGAAACTGGACTAGGAAATATTTAAAAGACATCAGTAAAATATTCAGTAAAATTCAAATAAAATCTGGAGCTTCACGCACAGTAATGAACCAGTGCTGGTTTCTCAGCTATGGCAAACGTACCATAGCAACATGGATATTAATATTAGCAGAGTCAGGGTGAGGAGGAGATGAGAATGCTAGGCACTATATTTGTAACTCCTCAGTAAATCTAAAATAGTTTCATATTAAGCGGGTCCTAAAGTAGACTCAGATGGTCAGTTATACTTTTCTCTATATATTTACGAGGAATGAAGTGTAGGTAGAATTTATGAAACTGGATGTTTCCTGGCCTCAAACTGACTAGGGACTTTTGTTTTACATACTTTTAATACTGATTAAAGTTAACAAAATGTAATTATTTTATGACAAATGATGTTATTCATGTTTTAAAAATAAAGCCAATAAAAGGGCATTATGGAACATGAAAACTGCTTATCTAACAAAACAAAAACAAAAACAGAAGACAAAAATGGAATCACTGTTGTCTATTTTATATTTCGAGATGAAGTTCCATGTAGCCCGGGCTGGCCATGAACTCTTGATCCTCCTGCCTACCTCAGGAATGTGTTACCAAGCTTGGCTAGAGTCATCATTTACTTTAGCATAGCGATTTGTTTCTCCGTGTGTCTGTGTGTCACAGCACATGTGTGGTGGTTAGAATTTGTGGCAATCAATCCCCTCCTTCCGTGTGGATCCCAGGGACTGACTTGGATCACCAGACAGCAGGTGCCTTTACCAGAGCAGCCATTTCATCAGCTTCCTAATCTGATTTTTTAACTACGTTTATGAAATAAGTCACTGAAAGAACAGCCCATTAAGTTATGGCTTGCCCCTGTCTCTGGATTAGTGACTTTTATTTTCTTCATGCATTTAAAACCTTTACAGTGCATTCGCCGTGGGTGCTCTCTTGTAATAATGGGGAGGCGGCCCTTGGAGTTTTCCTGTTATCCACTGAGGTTGGCTGGCAGTTGGCGAGACCACTGGAAAAGTTAATTAAAGCAGTGAATCATAAAATGCGATGCATACATACCTTAGAGATTTAATTTTAACCTAAAACACATGGATGCTCACTCACTTGCCTTGCTTTTGATGTCGTGCCAAGGCCTTTCTTTGTGTCAGGTTCTGCTGGTCTGACTTCTGAGTTGTCTTTCCTTCAAACTGCCCATAATGTGACATCCAGAAGGTCCAGTTCGGGTTTCTTTCCTGCATAATGGTCCCTCTAAGACACTTATAAAACAGCCTTTTCTATACTTCCGGTCTTTCCCCAGGCTTTAATGTGTGTTTTGCATGCCCTGTCTGTCACACTAGTTTACCAAGCAGTTTGCGATTGTTAAATGTCTGATAGTTTACAAAGGAGTGTATAAATCAGAGGCATATACTATTAACCTAACCAGGTGTCCATAAACTGATACAGATAAGTGTGAGAACTCACATGGCTGACTTGGCCGTCATGGGTGGAGGGAACAGAAGTGTGTAGCTTAATAAGAAACAGCCTCAGGTGTAAGCACTTGGTCTTTTGAGCACCACCTAGAAGGGTTCATGAGGTAAATAAAGCTCTGTACCTCATCCGTCAGGTAGATGAGAAAGGCCTGAAGAGCTCGGAAGCAGAAATAGAGATGGCAAGTCCTGGTGCACAGGGTTGGCCTGAAATAGGCAGGGCCACTCTGCCATCAAGGTCTCTGTTTGCTCCTCTCTTACTCCACTCTGCAGCACCAGGGTTCCCCCGTTCCCAGCCCTGAACAGGCCCATGGACACAAGTTACAGATGAATGGCAGACAGGTCTTTCGTGTCTTTTCTGGTTGGCCCTCAAGGATGCTAATCTTTCTGTTGGGAGGGAGTAAGAAACAGAGGCACTGAAAGCCACTCAAGGCTGTAGGTATGATGAATTCAGGACTCCACCCCAAATGGATTTTTCTAACTCTGAGCTCACTGCTCTAGTGACCCAGCTTGGAGTCTCTCTTAGTGGCTGGGGGGGGGGGGGTTAATAAAAGAGAAATATATAAAAGTACATACCAAAGACTTTCCTTTGCCTTTCTTTGGAGCATAGCTTTTCTCCTGCATCCCAGAAAATTTCCTTATTTCTTTGGCTCAAAAATCATCAGTTATTCAAAAATAGTGTGTGTTATTGTATAGAACCATCTCCTAGATACTTAGAATGATGCATCTCCACCTTTCTGTTAGCAATGCATGGTCAGAGACTCCAGAGTGTCATTAGGACTATTCCTGCTCCAGATAGTTCTCAATTTCATAAGTATTTCCTGTGTTTCTGACTTACATAATCTGCTAGAAGGTGCAGAGTGGGAGATGAGCTTTTGGCTAAACACCCTACTAGCTCCCTCATGCTCTTCCTGGATGTGCCTCTCTGAGCACAGTGACTTTCCCCTTTTCAACACTCTTATCAGCTTGTACTGGTTTTCATGGTTTTCCCCTCAATCTTGTGTCTTCCCCACACTTCCTTTTATAGTTGGGATCCTTCAGTGAGTTACCCAAATTTGCACACATCTTTCTTCGTGTCTCTCCAGAATTCCACTTCCTACCAAGAGCAACTGCGGTGGTCAAGCTTGTCTGCTTGATATGATCTAGAATCACTGTGAAAACAAAGATCTAGGCATGCATCTGAGGAATTAACTCGACTCGGTTATTTGGGGTGACTGAGATCCGACTTAATGTGGGTGGTACCACGCCTTAGGTTGAAGCACCTGGGTGGATAAAAAGGAACGCGGTGAGCTGAGCTCAGGCCTTCAATCATCTGCCCCCTCCCACTGTCTCTGTCCTAACTGTGGATGTAATGCAACTATCCTCCTCCTGCCACCGTACTTCCCCTGCCAGCTATGAGCCACCACCTTGAGCCCCAGCTCCTCAAACATGGACCTCTGGGGTAAACTACACCCACACCACGGTAGTCACCACATGGGAGAAACACAAGAGACACACGGTTCACTCTGTCCCATTACTCCACTTTATGCCTCCTCTCAACGTGATCGCATTTTCCTGTGTTCATCTTCTATCCATCCCACCAGGTTGCCAGGCGTAGCCATGTCTCCTTGGCTCACTACTGTATCTTCAAGTCTAGATCCCACACTGGATGCTTGAAATACATTTTAAAATTACTGATTATGTCTCACTTGACACTATATCTGCAGCCTCAAGCAGTATGTGACAAGCAATTACAATAATATTAAAATTGATTTGGAGGTTGAGGAGATGGGTTAGTCAGTGAAGAGCTTGCCTCGCAAGCATGAGGATTTATGTTCTACGCTGCATAAAACATAAAATATCTGCATGTGGCGGTGCAGCCCTGTTACCCTAGCACTGGAGAGATGGAGACAGGCAGCTCCCTAGGGTTCACAAGCCAGATTCAGCCTTGCCTAATGGGTGTGCTTGTGGTGAATGAGACACCTTGTCTCAAAAATAAGCAGGACAGTACTCAAGGATGTCTGGTCTCTTCCATATGCACCTACAAGGACATGTATACTAACACACATTAACACATACAAACACATGCATGCATCTACCCCCTACATGCCTGCAGACACATGCTCCAAGAATAAAATAATTTGAAAATCATAGTAATGAAAGTTATTGGCTATACACTGTACACGAGACACTTTGCCCAACTCAGCTCTTAGTCTGGGTTAGTGGTTCTATGTTTTGTTGTTGTTGTTTGTTTTAGTGTTGGAGACTGACAGAAATGCTGTGCACATACAAGGCAAGAGTTCTACTGCTGACCCTGCACCCAACCCCGACTCTGCTCTGGGTCCATATGTTATCTGTTCACCCTAGAGAGCGAGGCACAGAAAGTAGAATGCGCAAAGGTTACGACAGCGAATAAATGAACGCAGGTGGAAATAAACAGTGTCTCCTGTGTCACAATTCTTAGCCCCCCTGTACAATGGGCCTCCAAGACAGCACTTGTCTCCATTAGCAGTTCAGTTTGCTCCCACAGAATGAGAAAGACTTAGCAATACTAGACTACACAAAACCTCAACCAGAAACATCAATAGATAACAAACCAGGGCTTGAGGAAATGTTTTAAATTGAAAGATTATATATCCTGTGTACTGGTTGGATGGCTCAGTGTCAAGGTACTTGCCACCAAACTTGGTGACCTGAGTTTCTCCTGAGGACACAGGGTGGAAAGAGAGAAGTGGCTCAGAGGTTGTTCTCTGACCTCCACAATCCACCATGGCAGGGGAAAATGCACACGAGTGTGCATCTGCACACCAGCAGCTCACACTTACACAATAAATAAGTAAATGTAAGAAAACTTCAAAAAAGATTGTGTATCTTACCTGCTTCCTTACCTCACAGAAGGGTTAAAAAGCCACTGGTTTTCAAAAAGGAAACTTCTGTTTCCTAATTTATGCCTATCTATCTCTTAACTGTCAGCAGGAATGCCGAAGGTCAGTGCAAGCTGCACCAATAGGTGTTTCATAAGCTAAATGGTGATAAAGAATTAGATCCGCCCCAAAGCCAAGGCAGAAATAGAAGTGAATACACACTTCCAGCAAGTCAGTCCTCACAGGACATAAATTATAGCCCCTCCAAGACAGAGGAGGCCTTCACTCAAGTCTTTCTGTGGGTTTTCAGAGCCTTTGACTATTGTGTTTGAAGTAAAAGTTAATAAAAGTCCAGAACCAAGTCTGAAAAGGCATGGGTACCAGGAGATTAATTCAAGAGTTTTTTTGAGGAAGTGCCCTCCATCATGACGGACTGTGGAATGAGAGGAACCTGGTTCCACATGTGGTCATGGGAATGCCCTAATACTGAGTCCCAGCCACAAGCCTTGAGGCCTGTCGCTCCCAGCCCCCAGCCCGAACCTCAGAAGAGGAAACCCTGAGTGATTATTGGCTCCTAGGGGCAGGTAAAAACCCAGCTTTGCATCTCTTATACCACCACAAGGCGAAGCTCTGTAGCCAGCAATCCATCTGGAAAACCTATTTCTCAAACTCAATCAGGCCCACAGGGGAAAGAGGCAGAAAGCAACTGTTTTGACCTTCCAAGCCTTAAGAATATCAGCATGTTTCATCAACAGAGACCAATTGCTGTGTGGATTTGAAGGGATTGTCAGAACAGAGCAAGCCAAAGGCAACATATACTTCTCTTAGTTCTGACCAGTACTCCCTCCCGCCCTCCCTGCGAGGGAAGAAATGTTGACCGAAATAACTCGCACCACCTAAGTCAATCGACCACAGCAAAGACGCTAGGAGAAGCCAACCTTAGGGAGTCAGAGTTCAGGGCCCTGCAGATTACAAGAGCTGTACACTGAGTGCTTGAGATGAGACTCAGTGGCGGTGTCTGAGACCCCGCAGGGACCTTCGCTGTGAAGGAAGTTGACATTAAAATTGAATCAGCCTGGAAGAATCATATTAGACCCAAGAGCCAGGCAGGTAACCCCTACTAACAAACGAGAGGCAGACCTCAGCAATTTTCACCTCACTCTTTTCCAAGACAAAGCAAATATGTCAGCATAAAATGACATTTAAACCTAATCCAATAAGAGGGCAGCACAAATGCAGAATAGCAAGTGTTTTTCAAGGAGGGTGCCTATAAGGTTAAGTTCAGAGCCTACACACAGCTACCGAGCTGCAAACAAAAGCCATTGAACTGCAGACAGAAGCGCTGAGCCTTGGTCCTTGAGCCCCATCTTTCTAGATCCACAACTAGAGAGATTTCGCCATCAAGGTCCTTAAGTAAAGCCCAGCAGGTAATCAGGGAAAGCCTGTGGAATGTCACCCACAATACAGTGAAACAAAAAAAGGAACTCTGGGTGGCTCTAAGTCCAGCATCTAGTAAAGGCCTTCTGAAATTACTGCATTTGAATTCAGACACCGTGTTAACAGAGTGGACAGAAATGGTAAGATTTGTTAGCTAGCTTTTCATCCATGCCTGTGATGATATGAAGCCCTCTCTAGGGCACAAGGAGTCCAGTGTGGAACTCAACTTAACAGGTCTTCAGGAGACATCTTGTCACTTTTTTTTTTTTTGCAATCTATGTGTTATAACAGCAACTGGAATGGACACTTATGTCCTGATGTAGGGTCTCATGCTGAGAGCATTTAGCAGGCCACCCATGCATATCCCTGAAGCATGAAGGATTTAGTAACCCCAAGTAACCCTCATACAATGGAAAAGAGGGTTTTGTGGATAATAGCCTAACATTTTCCATCTGAATTTCTAGAAAATTCTCTGGAGATTCTGAATGCTTCATGAGCCTCAGAGGGGTCCCCAGAACTGAGCCTCAGTTGTCCATAACAGTGCTCAGCATTTCCTCTGATGCATGCTGGCCTATTTTCCATCTCTGCCCATCTTCCTCTGCATGCATCGATGCAGGCCTGCATACACACACACGACACATACCTGACCCCATGAACTCAGCAGCATCAATACTTCAGCTTTCTGTCATTTGAGCTAAGAAATCTCTTCTCCCGTTTTAGTTTTACTTAAGGCAGATAGCATGAAAATTTCGTCACCTCTGCTAAAGAAGCACCAAATAAGAGAAGGGCTTGGACATTTCAACTAGTTACAGTGATGAATATCCAGGTCTTCCCAGGTGGCAGTAATTACTGATTTTAGAACTTATCCGGCATGTTCCACAACACAGAGAAGAAAGCAACATTAAGTAAATGGATTGCAAGGTGTGTAAAGATTTTATTTTTGATTATATGTATGTGTGTGGAAGTGTACAAGCACAAGAGTATAGGTGCCTGCACAAGCCACGAGAATCAGATTTATAGTTGCAGGTAGTTGTGAGATGTCTGATAGGGATGCTGGGAACTGAGCTCACAGGTCCTGTTCAAGAGCAGTATGTGCTCTTAACCACTGAGCCATCTCTCTAGTCCCACATCTCATTATTTATCAGAGGATGAGGGCTTACATTTAGATGTACATACTATTATGAACATACTGACTTTCCTGAACCTTACCCCCCGAGTATTTCTTTAAACATCCCAGCATGCACACACACACACAAAGCACGCATGCACACACGCACACACATATACACACAGCCTGTGCACACACATGCACCCCTCTTTATAGTCAAAAGCTAGCTTAGCACCTGACCCAGCAGAGCCTCCAGAACAGCATATGCCTTGACCGGTCAGTTCTGGTCTAAACCACTTTGTATTTGGAGCATGACTCCCACCATCAAGTCTAGTATTTTCGTTCTTTTACAATTAATCCCCACAAAGCTCCAAAGTAATACAACATAAAATACTCAACACAGAGGAAATGCTTCTTCCTCCAGATCTACCATGCTGCTAAAAATGCAGAGGAAACAGCTTTCTGGACTGTCCCTGCATGAATATTAATACCAGTGCAATGTGTCTGCAGATGTAATACGGGCTTCTCATCTGGCCACATGATGCACCAAGACACCAACTGATATGCAAAACTTTCCCCTCCTTCCTTCATGCAGCTCCTCCTGTGAATGGCAATGTGTGATTCTTTCAAATTTTCTTTGCCCCTCAGCTGATGCTGCTCAGTAGATTTTTCCCTTCCTTCCTTCATTCTTTCTTTCCTCCCTTCCTTCCTCCCTCCCTCCCTCTCTTCCTTCCCTCTCTCTCTCCCTTCCTTCTTTCCTTCTTCCCTCCCTCCCTTCCTTCCTTCTTCTTCCCTCCCTCCCTCCCTTTTTCCCTCCCTTCCTTCCTTCTTCCCTCCCCCCCCCCCTCCCTTTCTTCCTTCCTTCTACCCACCCTCCCTCCCTCTTTCCTTCCTTTCCTTCTTTTTCTTTTTCCTTCATCCTTTCTTCCTTTCTTTTTCTTTTTTTTCTCTTTTCTTCCTTCCCTCCTTCCTTCTTTCCTTTATTCTTTCTCTCTTTCTTTAATTTTTTGTCCAAGTCCAAAATAATCAAGGAGATTTCTGATAGTACTTTCCCATGCATTTCTCCTCCTTGGTCTTATATTATTTCTATTGAGAAGTATTTCTCCACCATTAAGAGCAAAGTCCAATCACAAGGTCTTTGGCGGCCATACAATGGGCTGTTTTCTTTGCACAGTCTAGGGCACATCTTGTAGAAGGGTTCAAAGCTGAATGGTCCCAAACAGTCATAACACATGTGGAATTCTATCACAGGTGAGTTCAGGGATGATGAAAACACATGCATGATTCGGGTGAGTGGATAGAAAGTCTCTGGAGAGTCTAGAAATGGTAGCTGGTATGTCTAAACTTCCTTAGACTATACATGGGGAAACATAGACTAAGGATGGCTTCCTCTTAGACATGTCAGCTGAAGAAGGAACATGTCTGGACATCACATGTAGATGTATCTGTTGAGAAAGATGGAGAATTGTGCAAGAGATTTTTGCAGGAAGTAGAGTCATGGCAAGGAAGAGAATGAATTGAAATGATGTGAAAATGGACTTTAGTTTCGGACATGATGGTGTGAACACTTCCTGACTCCCTTCTTCTCTGCCTACTGATGATATGCTAGCTATCCTCTCTTTTTGAACCAATCTTTTCCTGACAGAACCCAAAATAAGTCTTCTGTGGCTATAGTAACCAGATATCATAAACCTAGTGACAAAAAAAACCCATAAATTTCTTATTCTTTGATTCTGGAGGCTAGAAAAAAATCAACATTTGTGGGTAGAAGTAAGGTGTCAGCAAGACCACACTTTCAGTTTTCTGGAAGATTCTGGGACCTTCTCATTGCCAATTCTAGGCTACAAACATTCTTTAACTATAGATGAAAGTTTCTGTCCTACCTGGTCCCACAACCATTCAGTCCCAAAGAAACACACAAAGACTTATATTAACAATAAACTGGTTGGCCTATTAGCTCAGACTTATTATTAACTAGCTCTTACAACTTAAATTAACCCATAATTTGTATCGATGTTTAACCATGTGGCTTGGTACAATTTATCAGTGAGGCATTCTCATCTTGTTCCATCTGGGTAGCGACTGCAGACTGAGACTTTCTTCTTTCCAGAATTCTCTTAGTCTGGTTTCCCTGCCTATACTTCTTGCCTGGCTACTGGCCAATCAGTGTTTTATTAAACCAATATGAGTGACAAATCTTTACAGGTTACAAGACCCATAACACTTCCCTTCTTCTTTTCAAAATAAGAACTCTAAGTCTAATCTCCTTTGTTTAGCTTTTTTTCGACCATTATCAATAACAACTTGTAATCAACACAAAAATCCATAATCCACTTTTTGGGAATGTGGGTGTAGTTTTCTAGGCTACTTTCTGCTGATTGGGAGTGCTAATAATCTTATGGGGACCTAAAGAAAATTTAGGATTATGATCAAGTCCTGACTGGAGTATTCTGTGGGGCTGGATCATCTCAGCCAGCAGTATTGAGGTTGTTCTGGATGTAGAACTCAGAAGAAACTGCAAGAGACATGCCCTGAAACACTGGATCATCTGGGCCATCTGCTTCCATTGGAGATTTTTCAGGGGGCCTTCCTTGATCAAATCTCATTTTTCTCAACCCAGACTGAATCCACTGCCTCTCATTTCCTGTGGAAGTAAAAGCAAAACTCCTTCTCCATAGTAATATATCTTTTGACTTAAATTTTGAAGTCAAGCCATTTAAAAAATATATATGTTGAATTAATCTAGCAGAATTTATAATCAAATGTCTTTTAGCAGCTGTGGCTCCTTCCTCACCTCTTTTCCAAAGTAATATATCTTTTGACTTAATTTTTGAAGTCAAGGCATTTTCAAAATATATAGGTTGAATTAATCCAGCAGCATTTATAATCAATACTACTATCATGCTGCTACCAAGTAATTTGCAGCACATTCTTAAAGATTCATAGCCATTTGTGCCACCAGCATGAACTAGGAAGCTGTCTCTTAAAGGAGTCACAGTTTTTGCTGCTAGTGCTGGGTCAGAAAGCCTTCTCTTAAAGGAGCTGTGCCTCTGATAGCCACCAGAAAACAGAGTCTATCTAAACATATGTAGCTACCATGAAGCTGTGCTTGGCTTCCATTTTTGCAGATCTAGAAGCTATCTTTTTTCTTTTTAACTTTTTTAGGTCTTATGTGGATCAATGCCCCATGTTGGGTGCCATTTTGTAGATGGAGACTGTGTACTCATTTCCTGGCTGCCTAGACCTGAATAATTACACAAAACTATGTTAATTGCAACACTGGCCAAAAGCTTAGGCATATTTCTAGCTAGTATTACAACTTAAATTAACCCATTTCTTTCAATATGTGTATCACCATGAGGTTGTGGACTACCGGTAGGGTTACAGGATTTTTCTCCTTTGGCAGCTATATGGTGTCTTCTCCACCTTTTTTCTCCATGCATTCAGTTTAGTTTTTCCCACCTAGCTCTATTCTGCCCTGCCATAGGCCAAAGCAGCTTCTTTATTAGCCAATGGGGGGAGGGGGACACATTCATGTCATGCAGAGGAGAATCTCACATCATCTGGCTTGTGGCAACATCAAGTCAAACTCCACTTCTGAGATTACACTGACTTTCTCTTATATTTTAACCTACCCCTGATACACAATTAATAAAAACTCAGAGAGAGAAAAGTAAAACAGCTAGCCACTAGCTCTTATCTCTACCTCAGTCTGAAATCACATTTCTGCCTCCAAGAATCTCAAAATGAGACTGAGACTGAGAGTTGTCTTCTCTTCTTTTATAATCCTATCTAGGGTTTAGATTAAAGGAGTGCACCACTGTCAACCTGAAGTCTAGAAAAGTAAAACAGCCAGTCACTGGCCCTTATCCTGTTCTCATTCTGAAAATGGGGATCCCACCTCCAGGAGTCTCAGAATGTGACTGAGACTGAGAGATGTCTTTCATTTTATAGTCCTCTCTAGGGCTGGGATTAAAAGTGTGCACTGCTAGATTTAAAGGGATAAATCACCTGGTTTCTATAGCAACTAGTCTGGCTACTGGGATTAAGGTTATGTGTTACCCTTGCCTGCTCCGTACGGCTGACCAGTGGGGATGTTTTACTCTCTGATCTTCAGGCAAGCTTTATTTATTAAAACACAAATGAAATATCCCTACAGACCCCCACTGGTTACCTATATGACTCACCTGTGACTCCATTTGGAATGTACCCAGGGGATTCAGGATAACATACCTATTTGAGATCGTTAGCCTAGCTGGCAAAGTTATGCCATGTAAGACAACATTTATGGATCTTAGGGCTATATGGACATTCTCTAGAGTAATGATTATCAACCTTCCTAATGATGCAACCCTTTCGTACAGTTTCTCAAGTTGTGGTGACCCCAACCATAAAATTATTTCATTGCTACTTCATAACTATAATTTTACTACTGTTATGAATAATAATGTAAGTATCTGATATGCAGGCTATCTGATAGGACGGGTTGAGAACCATTCTTCTAGAGGGTATTATTCAGACCCTGTCTGAGAAGCTGTGGGTTTCTCCACTTGTGGCCCCAGACTTAGCATTTTTGCTGTTCTCTTCATGTCAACAAGTTCTCTGCAAGGATATTGTCTCTCAGCTGTTCCCTGATTGAGGCAGAGCTTGAGGATCTTGCTATCTTACAGTGTGGACTTCAGCAAAGCTGCTGGGACTTGGAAGAAAATCCCCCTTCTCCCTTATTCCTGAGGTGGGTGACCCTAAAGCATACTCCACAGTCTTGGGGTTGTCTGTTGAACCTGGGCTGTGGCAGCCTGCTCACTGCTGCATATATCTGGGCTTTCTTTCATTCTCTGGCTAACCCTGCCTGGCCCTGGCCTGAGTTTCTGGAGTGACCTCCCACATGACCTGCTTGCAGCTACATCCTTGTCTCAGAGTCCATTTCTGGAGTAAAACAAACTCCAGACAGATTTTTACCTTCATTTGTAGTGCCATTTTCAGGAACGGTGGGCTTTGGACCCCTTGAAAAAAATGAGAACATTTAATTTACCTTTCTACAGCCAGGACCTGCTGAAATGAGCTAAAGAAGGAGAGACATCATTTTAGAAAACATAACTCTGAAGATCACATGACCTAGAGCTCTAAAGTCACATGGCTTAGTTCCTGAAAAGCATATGGGGGCCACAAGCAGGGACTGAGGATCAAGTTTTTCTTGCCAGCAAGATCTTAAAAGGGGAACTGTTATATTAATAATTGGGGTGCTTTCCCCAGATTTCTTTCATGCGGAAGGATTTTAGTGCTCTGTCTGAATGTAGACTATGATAGTGTTAATCTCATATAAATAGGAAATAGCCCCACAATACATAAAAATTACACATACTAACTCCCTTTGTCGACTTTTTGATTTAGTGAGAGTTGCTGTGGAGCTGGGCTTTATTGTATTACGATTCTACTGTAATCTTTTCTGGGGCTTTTACTTTATTTTGTTACATTTATCTTGCACGCCAGATTCACACTCCCACAGTAACCATATGGGGAAAAGCCACAAAAGCTGTTAAGTACATTTAATTACTGTTTTGATGAGCTCATTTTTTAATTATGTTTATTGATTCTGTGTATATTGAAATAGTTTTAGCATTTCCAGAAAAAAAAAGCAGAATCAATATGCAGCAATTACTGAACATTTGATGATTGTGTGTGTAATTAAAACTTTCATAAACTGTTTTGAAGAATGTATCCCCCCTAATCCTAGAGCGGTGATAACTGAGTTTCTCACCATGCTTAGGTAAGCTTCGGTTTTTCTTCTATGTGGAAGGAAAATAGGGTTCAGTGGAAAATATGTTTACAGTCAAATATTTCTGACTTTAAACGTCTCCTTTCCAAAACAGAAGAAAAGCACATATTGTACCTTACACGATTTGCTAAAACACCGCTAACAATGATTAAACACAAATTTAAACTTCCTAACAGCCCCACATTGCCAACTCTAAGATGACTCCAACTGTCAGCCATACATATGTTGTCGCTAACTGACAGATTAGAAGGAAAGACACTCAACCTCTTGGATCTTGTCTGTTCCCCCTGCTCGTGTCCTCAACTTCTTTTCTTTCTTGTAATTCTTAGGATTTTTTACTTTAAAAAAAGAAACTGCACACGATCTCACAGGGTACAGAGAATTAAATTAGAGCCATTTTCATCTTGTACATTTCATTATACTCAGCCTGACTGGGGTGGGGGAGGGGTCAGAAAAAAAATAAGGAAACAAAAGTAGGGGGTCATGTCTTTGAAAGGTGATGCCAGTCCCTCTGTTCTGGGATGAGTTTTGGAGCATCCTACAATCCACCTGGCAGTGTTTCTAGGAGCACTGTCTTCCGCAGCCTCCACAGGCGGCATCACCTGGCACTTTTGGAAGTCTGTAGAATCTTGGCTACCCACCCTGGGCCTTTGCAGAGAGAGCTCCAGGAATCTGAATTGCAAATCCAGCTTCCAGGCACCAGTCAGGGTGGCAGCGATTCTCTCACCACTCTGCAGCATCTTCTCATTGTGTAGTGGGTCCTGGCTCTGATGCGGAAGTTGCCCACTGGAAGACTGCTTACTACGAAGGCCAGCATGGACACTTTCGTTTAGGGTCCAGTCCACATTTTCTCACCGTTTGCATCAGCAGGGGGCTCCGCTCTGGCAAATGCATAGAGTACTTGCTTTCTAGAAACTCACAAGATCCAGTCTTGCTCAGAGAGGGTCATGGAGAATATATTTGTTTCCTGGCACTACTATAACCATGATAACAAGCTGTATTTACTTGTTTGTTTGTTTGTTTGTTTTCAGTATCCTAACTATTAACGTTCCCTGCAGGTTAATATCCGCAGAGCAACCTGTCTGTGTATGTGTTGGGATCCAGTTAGCACTCTCATAAGTCTGGGTCCATCCTAACCCACTGTGATCTTGTACTGGTCAGGATCCTCTAGAGAATAAGGTCCAATATGACATGCATAGACAAGGATTTATTGACAGAAATTTGCTCACATGATCCTTTCAGAAGCTGAGAATTTCAAAGATCAAACTGAAGTTCCTGGAGAGCAGAGTACAGGGTCCTGTCTGAGCCTGAAGGCTCAAGAGTCAAGGACACTGACTGATCCTTAAGTCCAGATCCAAGGGGTGGAGGTGGGGGCCGAGCCAACTCAACTCCAACAACCAGGCCAAGAGGAAGAATTCAAACTCTCTCTGTCATGTTCTATATGGAGACTCAGTGGGCTGGCTGCTGTCCTCAAACATTAAGAAGGTCCAGTGGCTTTTCTTTTGGGGTCCTTGGCTTTACTTATTTTTCCAATTCAAACACTATTCTCTTACAGAAATACTTCCACCTAGAAACAATTGTCAGCTACTCATCTTGGCATTCCACAGCCCAAACCGTAAGCCTCTTCTTAACTTGGTTACATCAGCCAGGATCTTAGCTTCAAAAATGCTGTCACATTTACAGTTTGTGGAAATTTGAGTTTTAATGTAGCTTCAGAAGCCACAACAATGGGTAGATCTTTGGGATGGTGGGTCTTTCTTCTGGAGTCTCTAATTTTCTGTGTCTTTAAATGGCAGCCAGACCATAAGAAATCTGCCTCCTCTCACAGAATACTTTCCTGAGATGCTTCTGGCCAGTCTTCATTAGCCCTTATCAAGGACACTGAAGTACAGACTTTGAGGTGTAACACACACAGACAGCTGTGCTTAAACACCCCAAATAGGTGTTAGAGGCCATTTCCTCCAGAAAGCAGGTGAAGAAGAATGACCACAAAGGGCCCCAGTGGAGCTTCTTGGAAGAAATTCTATCAGTTCCTTCCCAGTTGAGAAACTGGTGTGTTTATTCGTCTTCAACACTGACTATGTCTCCTATTTCTGTTTGACTTTGGAAATACTAATTAGTGTCACAATGGAAACCAGGTAATTAAATGCACAGGAGGTGGGGTGAAGAAGATAGGACAGGCAGAAAGTGTAGATTGCATAAAACTAGAAGACAAAATTCACTCACCTAATTTTTTAAAATATGCCCATTATGGGAATTTTAACATGCCTTTAAACATAAAGAGATATAATGAACCTTGGATATAAACACTATCGATATTTTTCTAATCTTAATCACTTCTCACACGATTTTCTTTTTCCCCTCATTTAACTTAATAAAAACCTCTGTGGCTTCCCCTGTATATATGCCCTTGTAATATTTAACAATATCTTAATATCATTTAACACTTGACATCATTAATACAATCAATGTTTAATTCTTCCAAATGTAAGCTAAAGTTGACTTTACAGTTGGACAAAGCAAAGCCCCTAGGCTGTATTGGTAGTCATGTTTCTCAATGTGTTTTTATTGTCTAAAACACTTATTCATGAAGCAAATTCAAGTACTTAAGACACCAAACTTTGTTGAATTTGTCTTGATAGCTGCCACTCTGCAATTTTAGATTGGGTCTCAGTTATGACCATTTAGTTTTTGACCTGGGTTTGAATTCCTGCTTTAATTTTGAGTTTTCACTGATTTCAATGAGAAAAAATATTTTAGTTACCATTTTGTTTTATATTGTGTGTGTATGCATGTACACTTGTGTGCATGTGTTTGTATGTGTGCTTTGTGTTTGCAGGTGCATTGCCCATGTGTGCACATGCATATTCAAGCCAGAAGACAATCTCGGGTACCATCTATAGGAACACCATTCACCTCCCTTGAGGCAGGTCTCCATTTGCCTAGTGACCAGTCAGATCATACTAAGTGGCCAGTGAGTCCTGGAGATCCTTGGGTTTTCACCTGTAACTCTGGAGTCACAAACGTGCACCACTACACCTAGTTTTACACGTAGGTTCTGGGGATCAAACTCTGGTTCTATGCTTATAGAGCAAGTAGTTCACTACAGCATCAGCCCTTTGTAATTTACCATCAATTCCCGAATCTTTAGCAGGGTAATTGGAATGTAGGTATGTTGAATTGCAGTAATATACAGTCATTTGGAGTGACGACGCTGCCCAGAAATGGAACCCCACAATCTGAACATCATCTGCAGTGTGTAATCTGCCAGGTCCTGGGGTGCTGGTCAGCTCTGGTGACAGCTGACTTAGAACAGCACCTAGCATATGTTAGGGCCCTCAGAATTCTGCCGTACACCAAGTTGGAGAAACTGGGGCGGAACAATGTGTCTTTTGTCTTTTGTGTTAGGATCAGAAATGTCGAACCCATCGGGCATACTGATACGATTCTAAAGTTTAACATGTAGGCATGAATTTTTATCAGTGCTTATTTTAAAGTTTCAGTGAAACCAACAAAATCAGGCAATCAGCCAAAAATATCACTGAGTTTTCACGGCATTTACTGAAGATCTTTGTGTAATACTAAGCAGAAAAATCCAATAATTGAAAATGGCAAACATGATTTTTCAGAAAATCTTGTTTCTTATTTGCAAGGACTAGGGAATTTCCAAGCCATCTTTAAGACACATTTGCTAAAGGATTTACACTGATTAATGAAAAGGGGAGAATTGTCTTTATAAAGAGATTTATCAGGGCATTTTCTCTTGATTTATATGTAAGGCATATGTATGACAACAGTTGAGGTTTAATTTAAAAACCTAAATAAAAAAAACAATGAACACATGTTACGTTAACAAGTGTCCATTAACCCTCTGCTCTGTTTTCAGCTAGGCTTTGTGGGGAGGGAAAAACTCGAGTGGTTGTCTGTGTTATCACAGAACTGATCATTCTGAGTGAGACTGTGAACTGGCACAGGACCACCAGGTCCTGGAGGACGGGATGGACAGCCAGATATCAACTGATGCTAAAGGAACTCCACAAGGACTCACTACGCTAATCCACCCACTCTTCCTCATTCCTCAGTTCACCACATCATCATAAATGAAGGGCCCATCCATTCTAGCAAACCTGGGTCCTTCTCTCTGGTCAGTCACCCCTCCTTCAGATGGGAAATCAGACTCTCACATGGCTCCCAAGCAGTGTACCTAATTGAACACCTCTTCAATGTTCCGCCAACAGTGTTAAATTTGACTTTTGCCATGTATGGACTGTGTGATCTTGAATAATTGATTTATACTCCTGAGTTTACTTATATAAACAATGAAGGTCAAAGTAGTCTATTCCCGTAGGTGAGGAGACATTCACAACATGTCTGCTATGTGGCTACTTATGTCCTCCATCCAGCAGCCAGTTAACTACTTCTGTCTGACTTTATTGTGTTCAGGGGCAGATTATATAGAGATAGCCACGCCCCAGCCAAACCCACCAGAAACCACTCTCCTGCCATCAGGAACTCCTGAAGGTCTCATGCTCAGAGCAG
This sequence comes from Microtus ochrogaster, assembly GCF_000317375.1. NCBI lineage: Eukaryota > Metazoa > Chordata > Mammalia > Rodentia > Cricetidae > Microtus > Microtus ochrogaster. The sequence goes on from NC_022015.1 coordinate 87,334,021, forward strand.
CTGCAGGCACTCAGATCAGGGGATTACAAGAAATTCAGGATCTGGGGTCTCACTGCTCCCAACAACTTCCCATCTCTCCATCTCTGGAATTACAAGTGTTCACCACAGCACCCAGCTTTAATGTGTGTTCCTGGGCTCAAGCTGAGGTTCTTATTCTTGTAAGGCAAGCACTTTACCCAGAGCTAACTCTCCAGGCACAGGAGGATTTGTGTTTTAGAAAGAACCACAGACCTCTATGGGTTCCAGTCTCCCTCCCCCTTTTTGAAATTATTTTTATCTCATGCTGCAATTATGAGAGTTGACTTTGTTCAGTGGCCAGCATTCTTCATTTTTATCTAGTCTGTTTTCAGCAAGGACCCTGGTTTCAGAGACTGTGTTCCTCTCAATAATAAGTGTTTTCCTACAGGGAACACAATAGCTGCCATTTTCCAAGCGCCTAACACGTGTCATGTCTTGAACTAAGAACTTTAAATCATGACATTTAAGATCAAGGGCACATAGTTTGTCATATTAATGCTTATATCAATATGATAGCAATATTTATTATATCAATATCAAAATTTTACAAATGAGAAAGTCAAGTTCATGGGTGTGCAGAACATGCAGATAGGAGAAAGAGTGGAGAATACTAATCCTATTATTAGTTCCCCTGAAGAACATTCCGAGAACATTCATTCTTTTGTAAAACACACAAGGCTTGGTTCCCCACTCTGACACTTTCACAGCTATCAAGTGCCCACAAATATAACATTGAAGATTTCTAGCTTATAGAGCCATGGGTTTGCTTGGCCCCTTACTTCTACCTTTTTCTATGTAAGAAACTTTATCTACAGGTTATGAGGATTCAAAGGTATGGGTGTCTTTGAAATGTGGCTAAGACTACCTATCACAGTAAGATTCCAATTGCTCACATACCTTCTTAAACAAGTTTTTTTAGAAGAAGAAGAAGAAGAAGAAGAAGAAGAAGAAGAAGAAGAAGAAGAAGAAGAAGAAGAAGAAGAAGAAGAAGAAGAAGCTCCCAAATTCCAAATTTCTTCATGTGTCTCTTGAATTGGTGTCTATGCCACAATGTTCCATAGGCCTGGCAGGCTCACCCTAACTTCGGGAATGTAGAACCACCCCCCCCCCCAGAAACACATACAGAGTCACTGGCATGTGACATTTGCATAACGAGTATCAAATCAGGGTGAGGCTCCAGGATATGTGTCCTGGGCAAATGAAAGCAGCTGCTGGAAGGAACCCCTGGACTGATTCCAGAACCAATTCTGCTAGGTCCTCTCCTTGGAAGGAGAGTGAGGCAGAATGATTTGCTTGATGCTGTAAGGTCTTCTGCATCCCTCCCTTTGGTGTCTGCTACATGCTCATCCTCTGTTCTCTCTGCTTCCCCTTCTGTTTGCCTGCTGCATTGTCTCCATTCTCCTCTTACCTTTCATATCCCAGTGCCTTTTTTGACTCATCAATGGCAATAGCTTTGGAACCAGCCTCTGGATTTATTCCTTGTAATATTTTTTGTCTGCAGAACCCCTCCTGGGATTCAAACTGTTCCTCAGTTCGGGTGCCTGGATCATTGGTGACATGATCCCTCTAAAATTGTGATGTGTCTGGGCTTGTGCTTTCTCTATGCTTAATCAAGTTATGACCTCAGCAACACAGACCTGTTCCAAATTTTATAAGATGCCTGGGAGTTTCATGCTATTTAAGGGGAAGATATAAATAGGAATTGTTCATTTAAAAGTCGTCCCAGGTGCTGAAAAGCAATCACCCAATAACACCAAGGTATACGGTATTAACATTTTTGCCAGAAAGGCTCTATTTCTACTTACAGAGTTACAGAGCCCATGCTTTATAAGGCTGGATGGAAATCTTCATACATCCATCAACACTTATCTTTCAAACAGCCTTCTGGACCTGGATCAGTGGAAAATTAATTTCATAATAGAACTACCACTTCCTTCTTGGGAATTTGAGATGTTTGTCCATTGCCAAGAGCAAGAGGGCTATAAAAGCTACTCCTTCAATATAACAGATCCTACTTCATAAATATGAGATTTGTGTAATCCTTTGGAATATGGGAGACAGTCAAAGTGATAAGCCTAAGAAAAACCATGTTCTCTTTCTTTAGATGATCATATGGGCACCTTGGTAATGACCCACTTAGCATTTACCTACATTTGACCCTTTCTGTCTATCCACCAGTAGATCCATGGGTAGGTTCTCTCTTTCAATATTGAGAGCCTACCATGTGCTCAAGTTTGCCAAGCCACAGGCCAACAGTGGCCTTTGCTCCAGAATGTAATGGTGTTCCCCTCTCCAATCTCCTATCTGATCTTCTTAACTGGAATTCCCAGTTGTTCTTTTAAGTCCAACCTTCCAGCTGCCACCTCAGTGATCTCCATTCCTCCATACAGTACGCTTATCAATCTGTTTTCCCGATAGTCTCTCTGATAACATCTAAACTCCTAAACTTAGTAATTAGGCATAGCACAGAGTTCATCAGATTCAGATCAAGCAGGGATGCAACCATTACACAACACTACCTCACTAATTGGAAAGATACAAATAACATCTCAACGCTGAGCCAATGAATGCCTTTCTCCTCAGCACTTCCTATAACCTTTGGTGTTGTATCATGGGTCACTGCAGCCGATCTCTCAGGTTCCCCCTTTGAGTCCTCCAGAAAAGCTTTCTTAATTTTTTTACTGTCCCAACCTCACTATGGGCACCTAATCCATTCACAATTAAAGCTGACTGAGGTAGGAATGCTGAGCGCCTTTGTCGCCACCAAAATAATGAGACTGAAAAGCTTAAAGTACACATGGTGTCACTGGGTTTCTGAGAGTCCATATACAGTAAAAGGGTTGATTTCCAATATAAACTTCATTGCAGTCATTACCAGCTATTAGGTTGCACTTTGAGAATGAAACCTAATGACCAGAGAAAACAATGAAGTATTTATAATTGAGCGGAAGTCACTTCTTAAATACTATAGTGTGTAATACACATCCCCAATTAGACCTGTTGAAAACAGACTTATAGTCATGAGTGGGCTGCCTTCCCAAGCACACATCCAACTTCTAAAGTTCTCTTGCAGATCATAATTAACATTAAAGCAGGCCTAAATTATCATAATTTATATGGGGATGAGTTAGTGAGGAAATCTGTGACAACCATCAGGTTAAACCACCTTTGTGTTAGCCATTTCATAAGGTACTCATGGGAAAGAGACTTGAGAGACTGGAACCATCCTGCTCTGATGTTTTCTGAGTCACAGCAGGCTCAGAGGCAGGCCAGTCTGCAGGTCAAAGGTCTGTGTCAGGATCCTGACCTGATTCTCTGTGATGGCTGCTGCCTAATTGAAGGTGTCAGCTAAATCCCTTTTCTCTGAACTATGACCATAGTTTCTGGCTCTCCTTGAATATTTTTGCATATTTCTCTCTTCTAACACTCTACTGTGATATTGTTATTTCCCACAATGATGCTAAAATAATAGATTTTATGAACCGAGCCAAGCTCTCTAACTATGTTACCCACCTCCCACCCAAGTGAGTTGTCAGAAAGGGAAGGAAACAAGAGGCAAGAATGTTTGATGACCTGCTCAATGGTGGCACCGTTCATCAGTAGCCATGGACACAACTGCAAAGCCATGCCTTCCCCATGTCACCACTCAGAAGTGACTTTGAAAAGTTCAGCAAAGTGTCATCATGCTGGCAGCCACGATTTTAAAGGAGGGACTGGATGTGTTTGTTCCCTTTCTTCTTATTCCTTGATTCATTTAAAGCATAAAGCAGAGGATAACAAGGAGGTGATTAGGTTACAAGGTGACACTCTCCGGGACGGGATTGATGAGCAGATGGCAGGTGCGATGGGAAAAGCATTTACTGTTGAATCTGACAACCTGTTTGATTTCAGGGACCATCATGGTGGAAAGAGAGAGCTGACTCTGTTCTCTGGTGTCCATGTGTGCTGTAGCACGCACAACCATGCCACACACATACACAAACACACAAATATTTTGGAAATATTACGTTAAGGTGTGTTACTTTTGTTTATGTTGTATTTGTTTAACTCTGTGAAGCTGCGATTCTTTGCCTGTCTAAAACACCTGATGGCCTAATAAAGATCTGAATGGCCAATAGTGAGGCAGAAGAAAGGATAAGTGGGGCTGCCAGGCAGAGAGAATATAGAGAAGGAGAAATCTGGGAGGAAGGAGAGAAGTAGCTAGAAAAGGAGGAGGACATCAGGGACCAGACATCCATCTACACAGCAATCCATGGAGTAAGAGTAAGAGAATGGAGAAAAGCCCAGAGGCAAAAGGTAGACAAGGAAATTTAAAGTCAAGAAAAGCTGGCAAGAAACAAGCCAAGTTAAGGTCTGATGTTTATAACTAAAAAAGCCCTTCATGTGATTTATTTGGAAGCTAGGTGGAGAGCTCCCAAAAGAGTAAAATGAGTAAAAAAAAATCATACTACATGAATACATGTAATTAATTTTTAATAAGAGAGAGCTCTCTCACCCTCCTTCAGCCGTGTAGGCCACCTGGAATCTGGAAGAACACCTTCACAAGAACTATCCATTCCAAACCACAATGCCAGACTCTCGGTCTAAAGATGCGTGAGAAGTTTCTGTTTTAAGTCATCAAGACTCTGGCACTTGGCCACAGTGGGCTAAAATGATGAAGACAACAGAACATGTTCCTAGGTGGGTAACAAGTACATGGGTAAACAGTTGTGGAGTGGAAACTGAAACACTTGACATAGACCCTACCAAGGCACAGAAGATGGGGTGGTCATAGATAGGGTCCTCCCCTAACACACACATAACATGACTGGGCTGTCTCCTTCATTCTGCTGTCTTTGAAATCAAAGACCAGGCACCTATGGAGTGACTGGTTAATAAACAAAAAGACTGGATTATGAAAAGCATAAGGGAAAGGCACCAGGGGATGGGGAAATTTTATAGGACCCATGAAGGTTATGAGCATGTCTGTTGGTTCTCCTGTTACAGCCCTAGCTGTACACCTTACACACTACAACTCTTCATTAAATGAACAGTTTAAGGAAGGAAACAGTTAAGGAAGCAAAGTCCCAGAAGTTTCCTGAGAAGTGACAGGAAGGAACTTCTTTTCCATCTAACAGGGGAAGAGGCACCAGTGCACCATGGAAGACCCAGAGTTGCAAAGGGAGGTGGCCAGTGAGGTACAGTACATGGGACAGAGGGTCAAGCCCATGGCCATTCCTAGACTCTGTGGTATAAACCTCCCTTCAGTCTCTCTGCACAGAATGATGGAAATGCTTACATCAGAGTTCATGAGCCAGGAATCCCAGGAAACCCTTTAAACTGTATCACTCCGAACATGTCTTCCCTTGCTAACAAGTTAGGCTGTCATGGGGATAAGGGTTAATGTAGGCCAAGTACCTAGAATGGTCTTGGCCCATGGGAAGGGCTGAATGCTGCAGGGTAATGCTCTTGTACCCTGTAAAAATTTGTCATTCATATTAGTTTAACAAAATGCTGTTTGGCCAGTAGCCAGGCAGGAAGTACAGGTAGGATGACCAGACTAAGAGAATTCTGGGAAGAGGAAAGGCAGAGTCAGTCACCAATCAGATGCAGAGGAATCAAGATGAGAATGCCTAACTGAGAAAAGGTACCAAGCCACATGGCAAAAAAAAAAAAAGAATTATGGGTTAATTGGTTAATTTAATTTATAAGCGCTAATTAATATTAAGCCTGAGCTAATAGACCCAATAGTTTATAATTAATATAAGCCTCTCTGTGTTTCTTTGAGACTGAACAGCTGTGGGACCAGGCAGAACAGAAACTTCTGTCTATAGCTTAACTCTTAAACTATTTTACATTAGTATTGATATTAACAAGAAAGCAACAAAGCATACAGTTTTTAAAGTATCACTAAGGTAAAATATAAATTCTCAGTTGAGTGTGGGGCTGCACATATTTAATTCCAGAACTTATGGGGTAAATGCAGGCAATGTTTGTGAGTTTTAAGGCAGCCTGGTCTACAAAGCAAGTTATAGGCCAGCCAGGGCTTCATAAGAGACTCTGTATCAAAAAAGAAAAAAAAAAACAAAAAAACAAAACATAAATTTTTGTTGTAGGTATTTTTATTTACTAAGAAAGCTAAACAAAATACTGTTAGAAACCAGGTGTCTGTGCAGGGCTCCAAGCAAGCAGATATATGCACTGTCTAAAGTCATCTCTCCTCAGTTTAGGTAGATGTTTCCGGAAGAACTACTATGTACTTTTACTTATCAGGATGAGCAAAGAGGACACATGCATTTGGCTGTCTTGGACATGTGCACACGTATGTGTTTATGAAGACAGACATGTCCCTGCGCTGTGTGAATATGCATAAGTGTTTCTCCTGTCCTTTCCTAACATGGTCTGAGCAGAGCTAAGTACATTTTGCCTGTCAGTCAATTTTGCCTCCCAAGAAACTTGGAGCGGTGACTGAGGGAAGGGCAGTGAGAGCCTCCATGATGGTGGAGAGGAACCAGCAGGAGGATATACACAGTTTCACTTCACTTCAGATTAGTCTCAATTAAGTAGCTTGGCCTGAGGAGGGGTCTGGGCTTGTGTGGGGGGCAACCTGATACCAAAGCTAGGATCTCAGTCTATCGATGTACTAAATTGATGGCAATGAAAAGGATCCTCCATAGACACAAAAGTACACTTGTTTTCAGATTAATGTACCCTGAATGTAAGCTTTTCAGACCTGCTCTGAAGGAGTTAACGCGTGCCTGCTCCAGGGCAGCCCCAGAGCCTGCTGGTATTACTTTGTGAAGTATTCACTTGCAGGCGTGACCTGGCCACTTGCTCATGAATACACTGAAGGGTTGTTCTTTCCTAACATCTCAGGATGCACGCTCACAGGGACACTAAAGGGTTTGTTTAAATCATTGGCGACAGAGGGACACCCCAGAATGCGTTCCGGGTGGACCTTACATGCTTCCCCAGGCCAAGTCCAAGTCACATCGACAGAGTCCATTTCCTTCACTGGCAGCGGGGCATCTCAATTACCTGCTGTTAAGCATCTTGGCCTTATCTTCGTGTAACCAATGCCTGTTTCTCTTTTCAAAAATGACTTAACAGGAATTCAGGGTATTGTGTTGAATTTTAATGGCTTAGTTTGTGTCTCCTGGGCTGCTTTCTAAGGCCCGTAGTGGCTTCCCTTCTCTTCTTCTCCTTTAAAATTAAGGACAGGAATCTCCGTGTTTGAGGATGGTATGAGTCGGGAACTTCTTAACAGCTAGGGAGGCTCAGTGGTTTAAGACGCTGGGCTAAAATCATATTGGAATCAGCTCTTTGAAGTTTTGATCTGGAATTTATTTGTGTTAGGAGGTTGGCAAGGAACCATCAGGTACTTCTAATTAAAGCAGCCTCCAAGCTTAAGAACGCTAACAGAAGGCATACAGCTTATAGACATGCGGGAGCCGGATCCTTTCCTCCCTTCCTCACTCTCTCCTTCCCCCCTTTCTCTAGTTTTCCTTCCTTCTTTCTATCCCTCCATCCCTCTCCTTTTCCTCCCTTGCCTTTTTCCCCCTTTTCTTTCTGTTCCTTGTCATTTTTAACAAGATATATTCACATATTTGCCTTAAAATTTCAATAATCACTTACATTTTATGTCATGAGAAAAATTCTATACTTGGTGGCCTTGGCTTAGATGGAACTTCCTTGGGGCATGCCGATATGTCCTTGTTATGATGAACAACTGTCTCCTTATTCCCAGAAGGGATTATGACCTTTATCAAACACACCACACACCTTTCCTCTCCACAGAAACTGGTGTTCAAGGGTTAGAGCCATGCTGTGAGTCTGGCTCAGAAAGCCAGGGGCAACAGAACTGACCTCTCTCTCACAGGTCTTGGAGACTCTGCTACAGTTGGCACGGACCATACAGTGCATTCATGGTGGGCCCCTTAGTTTTCATAACAGTGGATTTGTGACTTTTTTCTGTTGTTGTGATAAAATATCATGATCAAAAGCAACTTATGGGAGAAAGAATGTGTTTGGGTGTATGTGTCCAGAGGCAAAGTCCTTAAAGGTAGGGGAGACATGGCAGCAGGTGATAGCAGAAGGAAGTTGAAAATCACAACTTGAAGTATAAATGTAAAACAATAACAATTAGTGCAAAAGAGACTATGGACTTGAAGGAGAATTGGGAGGGATATGTGGCAGGGTCTGGAGGAAGAAAAGGGAACGGAGAAGTGTAGTCATTACATTATCATCTCAAAAACTGTAAAAAGAAAAAAATTCTTATCTTGAGCTTTGAATTTCCAGTGAAGAGAGGTCATAAAGTCTCAAAGACCCTCTGCCCAGTGACAAGCTTCTTCTAGCAAGGATGCATACCCTCCCTGAACAGTGTCAACCAACCAAGGGCCGAGTGAGGGAGAAATTCTTATTTCAGCTACTACAAATAGTAGCATAAGCTGCTTTTTCTCTTTCCCAGTGTGTGTGTGTGTGTGTGTGTGTGTGTGTGTGTGTGTGTGTGTGTGTGTGTGAATGGGGTCAGGGGAGTGAAGTGGACACATGTATATATGTATATAAAGGTCAGAAGACAACCTCAAGTATCTTTCCTCGGGAGTTTTTCCACTTTGTGATACAGCATCTTTCACTGGCCTGGAATTTTTCCACACAGGCTATGCTAGCCTATTTGGACAAAGAGCTTTCAGCAATATGCCTGTCTCTGCCTCCCATATCATCAACACTAGGGTTACAAGCATTTGCCATCATAGCTGGCTTTTTACTTGGGTTCTAGGGATAAGACTCAGGTCATCACACTTGGTAACGACACATTACTGACTGAGCCTTCTCTCCATCGCTCAAAAGCTCTTCATCTCAAAAGCACTGCTTCTTCATTGAAAGCAGGATGAAAGCCTGGCACCTCTGCCTTCATTCTGTGTCTGTCTCCTTTACTTTGAGTGAGAACACTGCCTGAGGACAGTTGTCACATAAGGAGTATCGGTCCATCTGACATATCCCTCATTGAGGCTGAAGACATCTTATAGACAGCTTATTACAGTGTTCTGCTCTAGCCCCCCCCTACTATAGGCACCAAGGGTACCCAGTCATTGTTCTAAAGCTGCAGAATCCCAGGAACAGTAAACATTGCAGGCGAGACCACCTCACAAGTAAGGGTGTTATCCATGACTTCAAGGCAGCATGGTGGATCAGAAGTAACCGTCTCCTGAGACCCAGCTCACCTCACAAGCAGAAGGATGTCTGACCAACTTACACAACCAACACAGACTAGGACTACTTAAGATGTATACCTCTGCCATCAGTGTCCTTATTGTTTCTCTACTTAACCCCAAAACTCATGTCAGTTGCTTGATGCCAAACTTGAAGTCAATGGATCCCTTCCTGCCTCCTTTTTATTGAAGTACTGATTATATCACCCCTCTGCTTTTCATCCGTATTCAATTCTTTTAATTGGCATATTGAGATGAGTGGATAACTCTACCCTCTTGGGGCTACTGGGATTGAGGTTCTTTCTCTAAACCTATGGTTACATTCTTGCATTAATTGTAAGATGTTTGAACTTTGGTGTTCATTTGTGAATTTTTCTAAACATGGAATAAACCATTTAATTTACACATGCTCTTTTTCCTGTTGCTTCAAACCATGTGTAGATAGGTGCTGTGGGATAATGATATTGTACACTGTAAAGATTTGTTACTCCTATTAGTTTAATATAACAATGACTGACCAGCAGCCAGGCAGGAAGCATAGGCAGGATAACCAGACTAACAGAATTCTGGGAAGAGGAAAGGCAGAGATGCAGTCACCACTCAGACACAGTGAAAGCAAGATGAGAATGTCTCACTGAGAAAAGGTACCAAGCCACATGGCTAAACATAGGTAAAAATTATGGGTTAATTTAAGTTGTAAGAGCTAGTTAGTAATAAACCTGATCAATAAGCCAAACAGTCTATAGTTAATATAGGCCTCTGTATGTTTCTTTGGGACTGAACAGCTGTGGGACTAGGCAGGACAGAAACTTCCATCTATAGATAAGAACTTTGGCTAGTATATGTTAAGAAACACTTTTCATTCATTCTAATTATGATCAGGAGCACTAAGAATCTAAGCCTGTCTATGATTCTTTCTATTTCTCCACAAAATTGTACTGAGTCTGTGTCCATTATGAGAAGAAGGTTGCTTACCTTGGCAATCGTAGATCCTCTTCTAGACCCATGTCAGCCCACTTGCCAAATAGAAAATATGACCTAATTAATTTTCTGGTCAAAAATAGTCATGACATTTTATCTATTCCTAGAAAATTAACTACAGAGACTTTGCCGCTTGTCTTTCATAGTCTTTATAATTTGCTCAAAATCTCCCTTTTCACCACATACTTTCCTTTCTTTGTGACTAGACCATCAGTCATGTTTTAGACTAACCTTGTACTTCTATCTGGCTCCTGTTTACAGTCTTTTTCCCCTCAAAGGTTTCATCTCCAAATCTCTTCTTTGTTTTCTGGGACCCTCCTAACTATTCTATGTATCTCACTTGTCCATCAAAAGTTGTCAGCTCTTCAAACAGATGCCATCTTTCCTTACTCTATCTCTTAAGTGATTCCACAATGGGATACAAATCCTGCTGATTTGAGAATGATACCACTCTCACAAATTACACTCTTGGAAAAGACAAAGCGGTCATCAGTTTTACAGTCCAGTAATGCCTTCTATTTGATAGACACTCTGTCTCTTTACATTGACCAAAAGAACATTTAGGACTACCTGGGCCAAATGTTATATGTACAGACATAAACATTTGATGAGATTGTAGGTTAGGCTAATGTTTGATGTTCCTATCTGATCACAATCATCTGGGAATTATTCAAAATTCAGTGTCTCGTCCTAGCTTCCTTCACCATAACTTTTCTGAGAGACAGGGAAGAGAGGTAAAGAAAGCTCCCATAGGGTACAGTGAAGAAGATTCAGTTGTCATAGGTATGAAATAGAAAAGATTAAGCCTTGCCATCTTACAGATACTCACCCACAGTTCCCCCGGCCCAGGAAGCTCCTCAATCTCTTTTGGTTCTTCACATAAAAGGTGTAAGGATCAGCCATCATCATGGTTATTATACAAAATGGATGGGAGAATAGATGGAAATCATTTATCATGTGATATGGTATACATTAGGTACTCTAACGACTCTTAAGTCTCCCTTCCTCCCTTCTGTTACTTCACACCACTACCTGACCCCAATATCATTCTGTAACACTTAACTGAATAAGATTTGTACTCATTTATCAAGACATATGGGTATTTCCTATAAAGCAGGTACATTATTATGCCTCAGAATGTCCTACTTAAATGCCAACATTCTCAGAGTAGATTTCAAATCCTACATATGATGTCACTTTCTGGAGACAAATGTTGGGCTCAGTATCTATCACATGACCTACTTCCAAGAGGAATAGAAGAGCATGAGTTGTTTCTATCAGTTGTTCTTGCTCTTCTTAATCTATCATGATTCACTATAACATGAATGATGACTTTTAGCACAGGAATAAAAGCATGATATAAATTCTAATATTTCAGGGCACCAGGAGTTTGCTCCTTCCCATGAGTTATAATTCAGTGAGCTTTTCAGTCAAGCATCTCTCTTCTTTCCCTAGTCTGACATTTAATAAAAGGTTTATAAGTTTCTGTTCTCTCTTAGTTGGGAGACCAGGATAAGACTAAAGCTACAATGTTGCCATAATCTACTGTGGCATGAGTGAATAGCTTGCAAGCATGAGTTTGTGACATGTTTCATAAGCAATATCTTTCCACTGCTCTGTGTTATGGTTTGGATATAAAATCCCCCACATAGACTCATGTTTTTGAATACTAGATCCTCAGCTAATGGTGCTATTTGGGTGGGGGTAACTGTGGAAACTTTAGGAGGTGAGAGCCTAACTGGAGGAAGTATATAGATGGAAGTTTCTGTCCACCTGTTCCTGCAGCTGTTCAGTACCAATAAATACACAGAGGCTTAAACTAACTATAAACTGGTTGACCTATTGCTCAGTCTTATTACTAACTAGCTTTACAATTTAAATTAATCCATAATTCTTATCTATGTTTAGCCACATCGCTTGGTATCTTTTCTCATTAAGGCATTCTCATCTTGCTTCTTCTGTGTCTGGCTGGTGACTGCATCTTTCCTTTCCTCTTCCCAGAATTCTCCTAGTCTAATTGTCCCGCCTAAACTTCCTGCCTGTCCACTGCTGAATCAGTGTTTTATTAAACCAATACAAGTGACAAATCTTTACAGTGTACAAGAGCAGTGTCCAACAGCAGAAAGTAGGATTTTAAACCAAGTTAAGAAAATTTCCTTTGAAAAATATCACCTAAGATGATTTTTTTAAAGGCAAAATGCAACTGGAATAAGAAACTTATACGTAGTTTATTTGATAGAAGACTAGCAATTTCAGACTGTCTCAAGAACATCCCAGATTAAATATCCATTAAGCAGGCAACCCAGTTAAAAACCTAGTAATAACTTTTTACTTATTTATTTATTTGGTGTGTGTGTGTGTGTAAGAGAGAGAGGAGGATCTGTAAATAGAGAGAGAAAAGGGGATATGTGGATGGAGAGGCCGACAACGGTTTTGTGAGATTGGTTCTCTCCTTCCATCTCTACATGATTTCCAGTGATGGAACTAAGTTTGCTAGGCTTGTGAGACAAGTGCCTTGACCCATTGGTCTGTCCTGCCAGCTTCAGAAAGCTGGAAAGGTTTGAGCAGACACTACCAAAAAAGAAAGAAAGAAAGAGGAGGGAGAAAGGAGGGAAGAAGGAAGGAAGGAAGGTAGAAAGAAAAGAAGGAAGGAAGGAAGGAAGGAAGGAAGGAAGGAAGGAAGGAAGGAAGGAGGGAGGGAGGGATAAATAGTAGTATATCAATATTTGTGTGTAGGTACATGTGTCCCTCTATTGGTACATATGTGTTCACATACACATGGAGGTCAGAAGACCTTGGGTATCATTTATTAGGACATATTCACCATGGAAGGTTTTTGAGATAGTGTATCTCACTGACCTTGAACTCACTCAGAAGGTTAGTCTAGCTGGCCAAAGATCTCCACGGATATAGCTACCCCACCACTCCAATGTCAGTATTATAATCCCTCAGGTATTTTTCCATAGGTTCTTGAGATCAAACTCAAGTTCTCATGCTTGCATGGAAGCCAGGAACTTTATAGACTGAGCTCTCTCCCTGATACCTGTACAAGAGTTTTGACATTATACTGGGGTTATGTCCAATGAGACTGCTGAAGGACGCTGAATGACAGTCACACAACCTCCTGAGTTCTAATGTTCTTGTGAGTCTTAACTACTTCAAAAGGTTGCACCAGAAGTAATACAGAAACATAAAATCACAGTTTTGCTTGATTCCATAGGAGAGATACATGAGCCACCAACGCTCTGGCACAGGGACTGATGGTCTTACAGGTCAACAAAGGACAAAAAAGGACTTAAGATCTGAGGGAAGGTGAAGGTCAATGAGGTGAAGGGAGCTGGAGGTCAATAGCAATCCTTGGACCTAGAAAAAGCTCAGTAAGGCAGTAAAATGAACCCTTAAATCTTCAGAGCTGGACACACATGAAGATTCAAGTAAGATAGGAGGGACTTATTTAAGCTGAGCTCCAACCCAAAGATGCCAGGGTCTCTAAAATCCCAACTGCTGAGTAAATTAGAAGGGCAGAGGGACAGGAAGAGAAAGGGTGAAGGACACCCTGTAAGCCAAGTCCTTGGAACTGCAAAAGGAATCACTGAAAGGCTAAGGTGGTTCAAAGTCTCCAGCCATCCAGAAGGAAGGACTGATTCCCCATGTGCAGGTGTCAGTGTAGGCAGAACAGGGCTATGTGGGGCAGCCTATGACCTTGTCCTGACTCTGTAGAGTATTACTAGAGAAAGATGAAGCCAGACTCCTTCTCCTCATCATACCCCCCTCTGGTACTCTTGCCTTCCTCTAGCCTAGCCATCCACTGAGGAGGTCTCAGGACCCAGGTAAGACCCAGGATCCTGCTCTCTCTTTCAGAGACTTACTTTGCCTTGGGCAACAGCCTCTTAGAATTGAGATCAAATGATCTTGAGCTTCTTCAACTCCTGGTTTGCAGATTCTGCCCTTCTAGTGCGATCCATACTCAACACTTCCGTCTTGCCTCCAAACACTAACCCACCTATCCCTTTTTCAGGGAAGTTTCCTTTAGTGCACTGGTTCTTAATCAAACCATGACCCCTTTGGGGAGTCAAATGATCCTTCAGGAGGGGTCGCCTAAGGCTATCAAAAGCATAGATATTTACATTACGATTCATAACAGTAGCAAAATTATAAGTTATGAAGTAGCAACAAAATTAATTTTATGGTTGGGGGTCACCACAACATGAAGAACTATATTAAAGGGTCACAACCTGGTAAAGGTTGAGGACCACTGCTTCTAGACCATCTTGTGCTTGAAGGGCTCCAGTGATGATCTCAGAAGTGAGCTATAAGGCAAAGCCAAACATGAACTTCATAGGTCATGTACAAAAAGTGGTTTTAGTCATTAACTTCCAATTGAAATAAAGAATTACATGGCTTTTCAACTGAAGGAGGACAAATTTTCTCTTAATCATGGTTTGACTGAGCTAATATTTATACATTTAATGCAAACTTCAGCATTTTAGTTAAAAATGTTCTTTTTACAATAGTTCTCCAATGAGAACGGTTGAAATTATATTTCTTAGTCATATGTGCAATGATTGGGGAGTATATCCAACTGATGGGCCAGAATATATGTGCTTAAAAAAAAAAGAATGTAGAAACAAAAGCAGACAAGAATAGAAAGGGTTCCTTCCCTTTCTTCTTCCCCAGCCCCTCACATTTTCTTTCTTCTTCTTCTCGTCCTCCTTCTCGCTCTCTTCATTCCTCCACTGACCTTCCTTACAAGGGCATCACTATCCCTTACCTTTCCATCTAGTCTAATAAAATAAGTCACACATATTTTGAATTCCCCCATTGAAAGATGGACTTAGAGCATTCCATCCTTACAATGGCCAGGTCTAGGAGGTGCAGGGCAGTATTGTATGCTTCCACTTTTAACTCTCAACCAACCAAAACATGAGTGTTTTTCCTTAGGCATGGGCTGGAGCATCAGATTGAGCTCACTTGGGAGACAGACTGCGAATAATGGGCCATTCTGTTTTGACTGAGACACAAGTGCCTTGAACTTGTCAGGAGTTCAGGTGTGGGGATCCAGCTATCTGGGGGCAGTTGCTGGAATGTGATGGTCTGTGCCCTCCTGATTACGCATCTGCCAGGCTACAGCCCATGTAGGGCCCGGCTCCATTTCACGGGAATAACTCACCTATTCATGAACAATGAGGGTCAGATTGTACTTTTCCTTAACACAACATTAACTCTCAAAGAGCTGGAAATTCAGCCCCTGGTCCTGTGAGCTTAGACTCCAAATCAGTCACTGAGAACATTATATGAGCAGTAATCCCATTAAATATATCGTCTTGCAAATATCTAAATCCAGTTAATTAACTTGTATTGCAGAAAAGCTCAGAGATAGAGTTTTTGGAGCGCAACCACACATTTTAGGGCCCTAATTATACTTAAAAACAAATTTTGGGCTCTACTTTTTTACAGTAGGCAGGAAGGGAACTGCCTTCTTGGGGAAGAAATGGTGGTGGGGGCTGAGTTTATGAGACTTGAACAGAAGACAAGATATTCAAACATCTCAAAAATGAATTGCTTCCTTACATAAACTTTTTTTACTTGCATCCTTGGGAGATTTTTTTAATAAAGGGATTAAACAAAGTCTGCTATTTTAATTAAAATTCATAGCAATACAATGTCATCTTTACAATGGTCACAGAAATTAACCAGCTCCTGGATTTAGCTACCTTCAGAGTTCAGAATCAAGTGACTTTAGCAAGATCCACCTCCCTCTCCCCGTGTGTGGATTGTAAATTAATCACAAGAAGGGCTTAAAAATAAAAATAATGATTCTACTTAATAAAAATCCCGATTACTAGATTAGAAATGCTGCAGAATGGTTTTATTGGGGGGGGCTATATAACCCCATCTCTGTGTAGGATGAGGGCATGCGGATATGCCTGAGAGATGGGGACAGAGAGAGACAGAGGCACACGAGGCAGCTGATATGGCACCCCTGCCGTGCTGGCTCTGCTCTTCTCTCATTCCACAGCCACACCGGGCCTTTATCCCTATTTGTCAGCAATATCAATCCCTTTAATATACAATCTTTTCGTTATGCTTCATGAAAAATCCACACCCCTGAAGTGTGAAATTCAAGACCGATTTATTTTACAATACTTGAAACTGTGGTTTTTCTAGGCTATTGTTCAAACACAGACAGAAAAGAACCACCATAAAGTACAAGAATAGTTTAAATATAAATAGTGCTATCCTTCCAAATAGTTCACATTCTTCTCCTACATGTAAATCCATTTATACGTATGAAGAATATGTGAAATAATTTTTTTTTTTGGAATCTCAGTGCCAACTGAAATCTGGGGCAGATACAGTTTTTAAAAGATGTCAACAGGATTGGATTTATTCTCACTGAAATCCATGACCCCATTTGGGGCATCATAGTGCATTGTCGTGAAGAATAATGTCCTGAAAGTATTAAGAGATTCTTTCTAATATTATCATTCTCGCTCTCCAAATGTCACCAACACAAAGCATACCACCCTTATTAGAAAAATGTGTCTTATTGGGTATTTATACCAACACAGTTTTGAGGAGTTTGTACTTAGAGGCGGACAGGCAGGATGGGAGAATAAAGAATTCTGTTGATCTCCCAGCCTTCTTCAGATACATTTTATCTAGAGTCCACAGAAATAATGAATAGCTAACGCCAGACATGCCACCTTGGACAGGAGGTTCTGCATAACATAGACAGAAATTGCTGCTTGTCTAATAATTTCAGGAATGTGTACACTCACCTTAATGAGTCTTTAGCCTGGGGTTGGGGGTATGGTTCAGTGAGTGAAGTGTTTACTGTGCAAGCTTGAGGACTTGAGGTTGGATCCCCAACCCCTATGTAAAGGCCAGGCAGACATCTGCTTAGACAGGGGCTCTACAAATGGAGATGGGATCCCTAGACAATCAGGCTAGCTGGACTAGTTCCATTAGTCAACTCTGCTTCAATTTTTGAGGTGGATTGAGATGGGGGAGATTCCCAATATCAAACCTAAGGCCTTCATTTATAAGTGCCCACCCACATACGTGTAATATGCATGTGCCTGGGATTCCCCTTTGCATGCTGTGAATATCATTGGTTAATATAGGAACTGCTTTGGGACTATAGCAGAGCTATAGGGGAACAGGGCTAGGTGGGCAAAACTAAACTGAATGCTGGGGAAAAAGGAGGCAGAGTCAGGGAGAAGCCATGGAGTTACCACCAGAGACAAATGTGCTGAAATTTTGCTGGCAGGCCACGACCTTGTGGTGATGCATAGGTTAATGGAGATGGGTTAAATTAAGATGTAAGAACTAACCAATAAGAAACTAGAGTTAATGGGTCAAGCAGTGATTTAATTAGTACAGTTTCTGGGTGATTATTTGGGTTCCAGGGGGCCAGGATGAACAAGCAGAGAGCAGCCAGGAACCAACATGCAGCCTCCCTCCAACACGTATGCACACAAAAGACCTGGTAACCCCATCTTTAACCATTTTCCAAAAGCTTGCTGTGTACTTTGTTTTATTAAGCTCTAAGAATGAATCAGAAAACACCTCCTTTGTCTACTAACAGCTCTGTGAACTCAGAAACAACTAATATTTTTCCCCTTTATTGGACACCGTCTCTCTATACAGTCCTGGATGTCCTGGAACTCACTAGGTAGGCCCGGCTGACCTCAAACTCAGAGTGAACCACCTACTTCTGCCTCCCAAGTGCTGTGATTAAAGGCCTGCACCACTATGCCCAGCCATAAAGGCCTGTGCCACCACACCTAGCCAATCCCTTCTTCTGTTTAACAGATAAGGAATCCGAAGCTTCTGATTTCTCCTTTCTCGGAATTCCCCATGAATTCCTCAACTTGTTCATTCAAAGTCACAAATCTAATGAGTTAAGAGGCTGGGAATCAAATCCATGCCATCAGCCTCCTCAATCCCGGTTTTTAGTCAAGAAGCTACACTGTTTTGTGAACACATTTCCCTGTAGCCTGTGTCTTAGTAGTTCCCGATATTGTTCATGTATGCTCACACTGCAACCGGGAATACTGAAGTCCTGCTGGTGGATCACAGGACTCCTAGAGGCAGACATAACCCAAGAAACAGCAAACCCATTAGTGCTGAACTGTAACTTTAAACAAGAAAGCTACAAACAACTCGCCCAGGTGATGGAGGGTGCATCAACAGATTGCCGGTAGCAAATGCTTCAGCGAAACTCTGGGCACTTGGTTGGGCTGAGTCTGGTGAAAGGGTTAACCATCTCCTGGCCTCCACTCTTCCCTACCCTGGGTCATGTTGTCTAAAAGCGAGGCTCCCTGCACCACCGCTAACCCAGGATGTATCCTAATGACAGTATAATTAGAAGTATCGTTGTGGTAATGATTCTTTTCGTCTGGAACGCGGGCTCACAAAAGGGGGCTCTCATTCAGCTAATCCCCCCCTTCCTCTCTCCCTTCCTCTGCTTTTTCCCTACTGAAGGTCAGCCGTACAGGGTTAATACCAGGTGTTTGACAAGTCCTCAGACTCGGGGCTAATCAAACTAATTAAAGAGAAACACATCCAAATTCTAGCGAGTTATTTTACTTTTAAAATGCTTCCCATTCATCGGGCTTCGTGGGTTTGCTTAATGAAGATGACAATGGGCCTCTTGTTCCTGCGACCCGTAGTCACTTGGTTCGGGTTCAGTGGGCCCAGAGAGAGGCATCCAGGCCTTAATCTGGTCTTTCTTTCCTACTTAAAAACCCGAAGGGTAGAGAAATTTCTGATTTTTATCAGACCCGCCAAGGCAGGAAAGGTAAGACGAAAACCATCTCCACGCACTGACTTGATATTGCCAGAATCTACTTGTTTGACTTAAACGCCCCTTGGAAGATTTCCATTGCCCGTTTCCCACATGTAGAATAATACACGACCTCAGGGACGCATTAGAAACACCAATACACTTTCCAATTCCTACAACCAAGAAACCCCTGGAACCTGTCCTTTAGAGAAACCTTTGTATTATCCCGCAGCTCAGGATTCTCCCAGGGTGTCCCTATCTCAGCTCCTCTCCCAACAGCCCCCTAGGAATTAAAGGAGGCTATTGAAGATACTGGGGCCAGATGTGAAAGAGAAAATGGAGTTTGGATTCTAAACAGGAGTGATTATTCTTTTAAGTCAAAGGAATTTTCATTTTTACAGTCACCAAGTACATCTCAGATGAGACTGCTCTTGGCATGAGCAAAATAACACCTCTGTACAAGTAACTAGGTAAAGCATTTGGAGGTAGCTTGAGCATTTAGAACAAATATAGATTAAAATGCATGTGCTCCTGCCATGTTAAAAACAAAATTCAACAGACAACTGTTTTAATATATTTAATGTACTTAACAAGGCATAGATCTTTAAGATGTGGCTTTTAATAATGTTAACCAAATTCACCATGAGATTATGGTTTTAAAACTCATAAGCCATGAATAAATACCACCCCCAAGATTCAAAACCTTAAAATCTAAATTATTCAATGTAATATCTTCTCCTTTAGTACAAAGATATTAAATGACATTTTAATCCTGCCATCCAAATAATTATCTAACATATGAACATTACACTGAAAAACCACCATTGTTTATTAGGAACTAAGATTAAATGAGCTACTTTCTTTCAGCAGGTTTTTCTTAAAGTTTTAAAATTATGTTTATGAGCGTTGCAGGCTAAATGTAGATCAGGTCTGGTCAACACCACCTCACGAGCTCTGACTAATCGTGAAGATTATTTTATGTCTGAGAAATGAATTTGCACCTGTGACAGTTCATTGTTTCTAGGTTGAAAGTTATTAGATTTTATAAGACAGCCCATACTCAAATGACTCCCTTGTTTCTCTGAACAGAAGGGAAGCAGACTAGATAGCTAAATGGGGTCGCTTTGGTATCGCTTCCTTTTGGGTGTGGAGATATGCTACCTCCATAATGTGTTAACAGGAATTATGACAAAAAAAGATGAGATCGTTGGCTTTTAACCCTTTATTATAAACATTTAAGAAATATACATTAAAGCTTAGAGAGGAAACCGTTTTCGGCAAACTAGCTAGCCTCTAGGTAAATAAAACTGGGCAGTTTTCTATGTTAGATTTCTTTTATATGTCTACCTGGAGAATAGGCAAATGTACCCTGTTTCTAGCTAATTTGCATCTTTCATTTTGGGGCTCCTCTGGATCCCAAATATTTGTGAAAAGCAGGTTTATGAAAATCCCAGGACATTTCATTTCTCTGTAGATTCTGTAACCCCCTCACCTGTGCCAAACAAGAAAGATGTTCTGGAAAAAAAATCACAATTTCTAAATTCACAAATATGTGAATGGCTCAAAGCATAAAATGTTGCAGTGGTTTTAACATCCTTAACTCATGCACAAAAGCTGTTTTGAACCCAGGTGTATTTGAAACTGGAAAGAAAATAACAAATGAATAAAGGTCTTATTTTTTTTTTAATCTGGCTACAACCTTAGAAAGTGCACTAAAGAAGGTAAAATGTAGCAGTTAGATCTTTTCAATTTAATATGAACACGGAGGTGAGCCTGACCTGAGTGGCTCCAGCTTCACTCAGAGTTACTCTGAAATCTTTGCTTATTTCTTGCTCAACAGGATGGATCCAAGTCATGAGAAATGCCAAGTCCTGGGTGGCTATATTATTTTGCTTATTTTTTTTAAGGTCAAGAACTGGACTTAATGCATGGGCTTTCAGATGGTAATAATGAAATCAAATTCATTTGTTAGTCAAGTTTAAGACACAATCGGAGAACCATTACCAAAAGGCAGTCACAAACCCTTAAAACAACAAAGCTTCTTTGTTTCTCTTATTCTTACGGTCCCAAACATGTACAAATTTTCTGCCTCCAATGCCTCTTAAAGAAACTACTAATAAATTAAAATTAAAAATTATCTTGTCTTTCTCTCTCATTTCCATCCCCAAATAGTCCCCCCCCCCAAATAAACACACACTTTTTTCAGAGTCTTTTTTTTTTTATCACCTAGGGAATTAAATCCCAGCTATGGATTCAAAATGACAGATTTTGTGGGTTTTACTTCTCAGCGATGATGTCATTTGCGGGGAATTGTTGGGTAAACCATACACTCTTTTCAGAAACCTGCAATTACCTCTCTGAATAAAGAGATCAATGTCATGTTTCTAGAAATAATGGCTAATGATACGTCTCCCAAAAGGAAGTGGCGTTATTAATTACCTCATTGTGAACACACAGTTTATAGACAGCTCAGAGGGCCACTCGCCCAATTAAGTATAATGACTATAGCTCCAGTTAGTCCAACTGCATCTGGATTAACAAGCTCACAGCTTTACAGGCAAGGGAAGCAGACATGTGCAGTTAGACATGCTCTCAGGCCGTACCTGCACACAGGGAAGACGTGGCAACGAGAAGGGAAAATTCCCAACTATTTCGCAATCATCCCCTTTGTCTCTGAGTCAGCTGCCTCAGTATTGACCTCACCACCAATGTCATTTAAACTGTATAATTTACATTATACGTTTAACTATATACTTATATGTGAAAATATTTTAAATGGGTTTAAAGATATAAAAGTTTAATATTGCATTTAAAACTATATTTGAATTGTATTCATTTCTGTATATACTCATAAAATGAATAAGATTTATGTAATAAGTTATATGTAAGTTGTATGGGTAATTACAGAACTATGCATTTATACATAAAATACAGTAAAGATATAGAATAACTTAACACAAAAAATTGACAAAGAACAATGAACCATGACCCAAGGGGTTGCAGATTCCAACTAGAATTTACCTCTGTCAAGAATAAAGTCCTAATGTTAGATGTGGTGACACACTGAAATCCCAGTACTCTGGGGTGAGTTCAAGGCCAGCACAGTAACACTAAAACAAAAAGAATGAAGGCAAAGTCTCTCTCTCTCTCTCTCTCTCTCTCTCTCTCTCTCTCTCTCTCTCTCTCTCTCTCTGATGTCATCCTACTTCCCATCAGTGGGTTACCCCAGCAGTCCTGGACAGTTTGTTTCACTGAATTTTCTAATTGTTGTGAACACTACATGTTGAGATCTGGGTAATGACATGGGACATATAATGTGTGTTCTGTTTGTCTCATTAACAAAGTTAATCAAAGCAATGTATCACTGACGAAGGACATGTCTCACTCCCTAACTCTGGACACACTGGGCTCTCCTTGACTCTAACATGGACCAGAGGGGACTCCCCTCTTGTGAGGATGTCATTGGTGTCATAGAGGAAGAACTAGGGACCCTGGGTGTCCAGATGCCAACTGCACTTCCCATCTCAACATAGACATTATGGAAATCTCATAGAGTTCATGAAAGCCTCTTTTTGTGGTTGGAGGCTGCTTGTTCATTTCCCGGCCTAAAACAATCACACAGAAACTGTATTAATTGCAATACTGTTTGGCCAATAACTTAAGTGTATTTCTAGCTAGCTCTTACATCTTAAATTAAGTAATTCCTATCATTTTATATTTTACCACAAGGCTTGTTGTTTACTGGCAAAGTTCTGGTGAGTCTATCTCCTGTGGTGGCTACATGGCGTCTCTTTGACTCTGCCTACTCTCTTTGTACATCTCTGTTTGGATTTTTCACCTGGCTTTACTCTGTTAAGCCATTGGCTGAAAGCAGTTTCTTTATTAGCCAATGACAATGAAACATATTAACACTGTACAAAGGGGAATCTCACATCATCCCTTGACCACTTAAAAACCTCCCATATTGCCCCTAACAGACCATGTAGAATTAAAGTAACTGAAATTGAAAATCTATGTCAAGAACATGCCTAATTTCACTCCTGGAGAAACACTGGCAAGTGGATGTCAGGAGCACAAACAAAATGTTCACAATGGCAGCATTTGAGACTAAAAATGATAAACAGTGCAAGGCTGGCCAGTGTGGCTCTTTTGCTTTTCTGATCTTCCGGAAAGCTTTATTTGTTAAGATACAAATGAGATGCCGCTACAGGAAATCTGAACAGAATACTAGGCAGAAAGGAAGAACAATGATGCACACATACGTATAAGTTGTTAAAGCGTGAGTGAAGCAATGCCAGACACAAAGGGTAAGAGAGTGGTGTAAGTCTGGAGAGAGAGGCCAAGGTCAAGAGCCAGGGAGGTCACAGAAGGCAGAAGTGCTTGGCAAGAACTGATGGTTCACAAGTGCCATCTTCACATCCATCCTTTATCCACACAGATATTTAATTTATAAGCATGAAGATTCTGTATCTTATATAAAATATTTTAATGCTTCCCATTATTTCTAAGTTCTGGAAGCCATGTTTCCGGGAAGAATACTTCTGAGGATGTTCCCAGCCATGTCATTTATAGGATGGAAAAGGACGAACAGGGAGCAGATATTGTAATATAACAATGATTAAGACCATACTGTTATGATTGTTATCCAGGAAATGCCCCTGGCTACCAGTTCATAGGGACAGAAAGTTAGAAAACTTCAGAGGCCAAGTAGACCTAATTCAGACGGTGGGATTCCTCTAGCTCTCAGCCTATCTGATCAGAAATGATCACTGGGACTTGACTTTCACTTTGCCTTCAGCTACATGAGCACAAGGCAAGTGGCAATAGCCTCACATCTTCTATAAATATGACCTGTAATTTAAAAAGAGTGGGAGGCTGTATGTGGTTTGTATGTGCCTATGAATGTCGGTACTCGTGTGTGGCTGTGCTCATAGAGCCAGTGCTGGGTGTCTTCCTCCATAGTTGCTCCACCTCGTTACACGTAGTGTTGATACAAAGCCTGACGATGAACAGCTAGATTGGCTGGCCAGAGCACCAGGGAGCTAACCCCTACCTCCTGCCCCCTCTCAGCACTGGGACTGAAGATGTACTCTGCTGTAAGTCCTCATGCTTGTACCCTGAGCACTCTATCAACTGAGCTATCTCACGTAATAAAAAAGATTTTTTTTTTTAAAAAAAAAAGCATTTCTTGAAAAATGTGGGAAAGAACTAATAGGATTTCAATCAAGTGTCTTGAGCAAGGACAATGGCAGCAAATCCTCCCACCTGGACAAGGTGGCTAGAAAACCCAGCGCCAAGGAAGAACAATATCTGTGAAGAGTGAGTAGGCCCTTTTCCTCTACCCCAGCTCCTCCTCTGTCCGTCTGTCTCTCTCTTCCCTACCTTTTCTCCAGATGCAGTTTTATAAAAGGAGAACATGAAGCTGCACTCTTTGGAGGAAGAGGACTTTCCTTAAATAATTCATCTAGGAAAGTAAGGAGAGGTTTAACATACAGTCCAGAAGTCCCTGCAGCAAGCCTTGTGTAGTCAGGCTTGGGTCTCAGTCCCCTTTGGGTGAGTATAACAAAATACCCAAAACTGGATGCTTTATAAATAAAAGAAATCAGCTTCTTACAGTGACAGAGGCTGGAATTTACGATCAAGGTCGAGGCACCATGTCTGGCAGGGGTGCACTTTCTGGCTCATGAGTGGTACCTTCTTGCTTTGTCTTCACATATTAGAGGGACAAGGAAGGTCACAAGACCTTCCTGAGACACTAATGCCATCTATGAAGGTTCTGCCCTCATCACTTCCCCAAAGACCCTCTTCCCAAATGACCCCTTGGGGGCTAAGCTTTCAAAATATCAGTTTTGGAGGAGACCAAACATTCAGACCTCATATTTTCTCCATCTTGCTATGTTAGATGGGTCCCCCATGTGGATTCAGGCATTGAGGTGAAAACTTTAAAATCCTCATTTAACTAATCTTAGTGTGAGCCAACAAGGACATCAAAGAGTCTCTTTGGGGAATTGAGAGGAGAAAAAAGTTTCCCTCTTTTTGTTTCTTTATGAATAAAGTTTTAAAGGGGATGCAGAGGCAGAAAGTACTGTCCTTAAAAGTCTCACTTTGACAGGCTCATTAAGGTAGCCTAGAACAGGTTCTAGCTCTCCTGAGCACAACACCCTGAACGTCCCAGCTGTGGTTACAGTCTAAGGAAGGACATTTCTGAGAAGGACTTTTCTCAATCCAGTCATCACCATCAATGGACTATGAAATAAGAAATACCAAGGAACTTACCTCTTTGCTGCTGGATTGAGATTTGATGGAAGAAACAGCCAGGCAATTAATTCTATTTAGGAACCATGCATCTCAGCTTTGAAGTGAAATGGATTTCCCTGTGGCTTTATATTGGTTACAGCTTTTATTAAATTCAATTACTTTTCCCTCTGGTCTGCTCCACAGAGGTATGTTCATAGAGTAGGGTGGCTCTTAACAGAACTGTTTCCACTGGTAAAGATGGTGACTGTGTGGATTTGGCCACTAAAAAGATCGGCTCTTTATAAGCAAAATAACAGACGAGAGGGTGTGTTTGTGGGGTGGTCAAGTCTCGCCACCTTTCACCAGCTAGCAAAGCAGAGGAGAAAGAATGAATCTCATGATCCATTTGTCTCTTTCTTGCCTGTATCCCCATTCAATGCCTCTGTCCCCTCACTACAGAAACCAGTGAAACCATGAGACTAGGGAACCCTTCCCGAGAGATGGTTGGCATGGGAAAAGCCCAGAAAAAGTGACCTGGAAAGATCCCTGGGAAGCAAGGCCATCATCACTAGACCTAGTTCTATCTCTAGCCATAGGAGATAGACCACATCTGTTCATGAACCTTGTCATCGTATGACCTAAGGCAGACTGATGGCAGGAGCATCCCTGACCTGCCAGGATATCACAAGACTCAGATGGGAGAGGGAGACATTGAACAAGTTGTCATAGCAAGACATGGGAAGGTGGGTGTTCATTTGTAATTTATCAACTAGCAATGGTATTTCATTTTTAAAAAAAACATGGTTTGAATACTTTTCCTTTTCAAATGTGCTAGGACATACATTACTTGTGAGGAAAGAATGGCCTCCCCTCCTTATAGTGCCTACTCGGAGATATTTCTAAAATCTAATATTGTTTGACTAGAAAGTGACTGCACACACTGACTGGATCATCAGCCAATCAGGTGGCAGCTCCCAATGAGGGCATTTTCTGACTTCAAGTCCAATGTATTTCTCTAATAAAATGACCAATTTTACAAGTCCCGGGCATTGCTTAAAAATGGTTGTATTAGGATCAAAAGCTCCAGTGCCACCTGGGACCAATAAGTGGTCTGTTTCTTTCAGAAACATCACCTACTTCAGCCCCAATCCTGGTTTCATGAAATTAAGAAGCATGAAAAACATCAGGCTGACTCAAAGAGCTCGTTGAAGAATTATTTAAGTAAAATTCAATATTATGAGCTGGTAATTTTCCTCCAGGTTTGTCATCGAAAGGAACCAAATCTAAACTACAATCAGCATGCCTTAAACTGGTAAAACACTGCCCAAATGAGGTTCAAACTCATCCACAAAATCTGCAAGAAGTGACCTAAGTGAAGTTGAACCTGATGGCTTAATTTCTACATTGCCCTCCCTCACGTTTCTTTGCAACAATGTAACAGAAATGAGTTGCAGACAGAGTCCATTCCAGCCGACATATCCATCATTCCTGACATCAGAGTGAGCATCCTTGATACAAAAGATCATTCGTAGCCACATTGGCTTCACCGTGGAAGGATCCTATGTTCTGGTACCTTGGGTATACTGTGTTTGGCAATTCAGTTGCCTACTCCTTATGTGTTAACATTAAATTACTGAAGTTTCATACACTAACTTAGACAGTGGGGTTAATGTCGGGACACAGGATGTGATTCTGAGCTTAATGGGGTCTGAACGTAGTTTGTCCAAGATGAAAAGTGGCTTAGATTCAATGTTATTTATCAAATGACTATATTGATTATCTATTATGTGAGATGAGTTTGTCTAGAGTCTCAGAGACTGGCGTAATACAACTGTTCAGAGAATGGGCCAATGTGTCTCTTAGATAAGCTGCTAGAACAGCTAGAAACCCACATGCCATATATTATATATATATATATATATATATATATATATATATATGTTTGTATGTATATATATATACATATATATAGTTAATTGAGACCTAGGATTTTCATATAAATTAACTCCTAATGGACCATAAACTAAAATTTGCAATACAAACAATTAAATTCTTAAAGATAAAAGAGGAAATATCAGGTGGTCATGGCTATGGGATGACTTACAAGTCATAGCAAAGGTGCTGTCTATGAGAGAAATAACTGATATGCTGAACTTCACTAAAAATAAAAAATGTACTTTGTAAAAGACACTATAAACAGAATAATGTGCGTTATCAAAACAACAAACAAAATACAATGAAGACATGAAGTTGGGAGGATCTACAAAAGAAACATCTTGTAAATAAGGATATATTTTCCCCCCAATTATATAAAACACTCCTAAAACTCATCAATAAAAAGTTAATACCTTAATTAAAAAGTAATTGTTAAAATATAGCAAAAGCAGTCTGGGGAGATGTCTCACTCAGTAAAGTTCCTGTCTTGGAAACATAGGGACCGAAATTAAGATGCCCAACATCCAATCCAGGCTTGATGGTGAAGGCTTATGCACCGGGGAGGAGTGGGCTGGCTGATCCCTGGAACTCATTAGCCAGCTACAGCAGGTTCAGTTGGAAACCCTGTCTCAAAAAAACAGAGAGTGATTAAGACAGTGACATCAACCTCAGTAAACAGGGCTGGGGAGAAGTCACTGAGTGTTTGAACATCCCATGTACTGCTTGAGCTCAGTTTCTCCTTCTCAGGAGAGTCCTGCATGAACGGAGATTCATCCTTTACCTCAACAAACACACGTGAGGGTGAGGCATCCTGATGGGAAGGGGTAGGATCTCTGCCTTTCTTAATATGGTACTGCTTGCTTTCTACATTGTGTTAATACCATTCTTTACAGTTTCTCTGGAATATATAACAAATTCAGATCACATAACATCAGTGACTCTTGATCATGCTCGGTCGCCAGGAATTTTATGTGAGAATGTCTTTCACAATTCCTCATTTTGGAATGTGTGGAAAATCATTCAACGACAATTGGTCAAGCTAACATAATTGCACTTCAGAGAAATAATTTTTCAACTATTTAGAAGAAAGAGGGGTGAGATAAAACAATACAATAGCAGAGTTTTAGACAGGGAAAGGGCCAGATGATGTAATCAATCATATTCTCATGCTTCAAGAATTTGGAAGATTATATTATTGTATTGTAATGATGAGTCAGAACAGAGATATGCATGTCATCTAACAAGGCCTCTTAGGGCTTTATTATTGGGTTGCAACCTAACTGAATCTATTGATGTTCATGAATTATGAGACAATCAAAACAAAGTTGGGAAGCCCAAA
Source organism: Microtus ochrogaster (assembly GCF_000317375.1). Classification (NCBI taxonomy): domain Eukaryota; kingdom Metazoa; phylum Chordata; class Mammalia; order Rodentia; family Cricetidae; genus Microtus; species Microtus ochrogaster. The sequence continues at coordinate 87,362,510 of NC_022015.1, forward strand.
CAGCAGGGTCAAAGGCCAAGGTAAAAGTCTTTAGGTCTTCATCAAATGTTTCTCGCTCTCTCCTTTCAGGCACATGGTGAAGTTGCATTTTTCTGCCCCTTTTCCTTTGATAAAGAGCTGTTTTACTAGTACTAGTCAGAAATTTGTTATAAAAGATAATTTGCCATTTCTCAGTTGAGGATTTAACTAGGTTCTCCTCAGAGATCTTTTTCAGTACCACCAAGATTCCAAAGAACATCAGCTCTATCCTTTGGGAACTCGAGACATCTCAGAGAAGAGTCCCCCCAGGTAAGCTGCAGTAAACATGAAGCGTGAGAAATAAGACTTGGTTATTCCAAGCTACTGAGATTTAGGGGATAGTTATTATTAAAGCATTATCTTGCTGACCCTGATGGATACAACACCCATCTCCCTGGGACAGAGTTCTATAGACTAAAGATTTCATCTGTACTTTGGATTCTATTGAATTCGGGAACACAAAACTGAAAATTTCAAGATATCTAAATGAGGGGGCTGGAGAAATGGTTCAGTGGTTAAGAGTCCTTACAGATCTTGTAGAGACTACAGTTCCTAGCACTCATCTTGCATACACATAAAAGCAATAAAATAATTTAGAGAATGTATCTGTGGTGGTTTGAATAGGACTGACCTCCCATAGACTCATACATTTGAATACTTGGTCCGTAGGGAGTGGCACTATTAAAAGGTATGACCTTGTTGGAGTAGGTATGGCTTTGTTGGAGAAAATGTGTCACTAGGGGTTGGGCTTTAAGGTTTCAGAAACTGATGCCAGTTCTCTTCCTGCTGATCAAGATGTAAAATTCCTCTGTTAAAAATTATGTTTAAATCTGTACCCCATTTTTAAATTGGATTATTTGGTATATTTTTTTTTGGTGTCTAGTTTCTTGAGTTCTTTTGTATAAGATTGTTTTAGCTATTCTGGATTTTTTGTTTTTCTATATGAAGTTGAATATTGTTTTTTCAACATCTGTAAAGATTTGTGTTGGAATTTTGATGGAGATTGTGTTGTATCTGTAGATTGTTTTTGGTAGGACAGCCATTTTTACTATGTTAATCCTAGTGATCCATGAGCATGTGTGGTCTTTCCATCTTCTGATATCATCTTCAATTTCCTTATTCAAAGTCTTAAAGTTTTCATCATACAGGTCATTCATTTGCTTGGTTAGAGTTATTCCAGGATGTTTTATATTGTTTGTGGCTATTGTGAAGGGTGTTGTTTCCCTGATATTTTTCTTAGCCTATTTATTATTTGTCTGTAGGAGAGCTACTGATTTTTTTTAGTTAATCTTGTACTCAGCCACGTAACTGAAGGTGTTTATCAGCTATAAGAGTTTCCTGGTAGATTTTTTGGGGTTGCTTTTGTATATACTATCATACCCTCTACAAGTAGTGATACTTTAACTTCTTCCTTTTCAATTTGTATCCCCTTGATCTTTTTCAGTTGTCTTATTGTTCTAGATAGAATTTCAAGTACTATACTGAACATATATGGAGAGAGTGGACAGCCTTGAGGAATTTCAAATGGCTGAGAAAGCACTTAAAGATATTTTTAACATCCTTAGCCATCAGGGAATTCAAAATGACTTTGAGATTCCATCAGATTGGCTAAGATCAAAAACACAAGTGGCAGCACATGCTACAGAGGATGTGGAGCAAGGAGAACACTTCTCCACTGCTGGTGGGAGCGCAAACTTGTACAGCTGTTTGGAAATCAATATGGCAGGTTCTCAGAAAATTGGGAATCCGTCTACCTCAAAACCAGCTATAGCGCTCCTGGACATATACCCAAAGGAGGCTCCAAACTATCACAAGGACACTTCCTTAACTATGTTCATAATAGCTTAGTTCATAATAGTTAAAAACTTTCAATAACCTATATGTCCCAAACTGAAAAATGGATAAAGAAAATATGGTACATTTACACAATTACTCAGCTGTTAAAAACAATGACATAATGAAATTTTCAGGCAAGTGGATGGAACTAGAAAAAAATCATCCTGAGTGAGGTAACCCAAACTAAGAAAGGTAAAAATGGTGTGTACTCACTTGTCAGTATATATCATAATCCATTTAGCTCTGTAATTAGACCTTAATGTGGCTGAATTCAGCAATGGTACATTGAGGAGACTAGGTTGAGCAGCATTAACGATACTTTGACACCTTTTCCAAAGAGAGAGCCAGTGGAAAAGAAAACAGGAGGAGAAAGAGATAAATAGATGTCCCCAGAGAGGGAGGTTCAGGTCAGAAATTCAGAGCACAGAGAATTCTGATGTCAGTAAGGAGACAAAGGAATCTAGTAGAGGCATGTCAGAAAAGAAGCTTCAAGCTCTGGGTCAGAACAGATTTTTTTTTTTAAAGAACTGAGTGTTTTGATATTTGTAACAGGAAGGCCGCTTGTTTGTCCTGGCAGCCCATAACCAAAAAGAAAAAAAAAATCACACAGAAACCATATTCATTATAACATTGCTTGGCCCATTAGCTCTAGCTTCTTATTGGCTAACTCTTATATTAATTTCACCCATTTCTATTAATCTATATATTGCCATGTGGCAGTGGCTTACCGGCAAAGATTCAGCATGCCTGACTTTGGCAGCACCATAGCGTCTCTCTGACTCTGCCCTTCTTTCTCCGAGCATTCCGTTCTGTCTTCCCTGCCTACCTAAGTTCTGCCCTATCAACAGCCCAAGGCAGTTTCTTTATTCATTAATGGTAATCACAGCACACAGAGGGGACTCCCACACCAGATATTTTCTTTCTTTTTTATCTTTCTCTGTTCCCTTTCCTTCCTCTCCCCTCCCCTTCTATTCTCCCCCGTGGTCCCCATGCTCCCAATTTACTCAGGAGATCTTGTCTTTTTCTACTTCCCATGCAGATTAGATCCATGTATGTCTCTCTTAGGGTCCTCACTATTGTCTAGGTTCTCTGGGATTGTAAATTATAGGGTATTTTTCTTTGCTTTATGTCTAAAAGCCACTTATGAGTGAGTACATATGATATTTGTCTTTCTGGGTCTGAGTTACCTCATTCAGTATGATATTTTCTAAATCCATCCATTTGCCTGCAAATCTCAAGATGTCATCATTTTTTTCTGCTGTGTAGTACTCCATTCTACCACATTTTCCTTATCCATTCTTTGGTCTAGGGGCATTTAGGTTGTTTCCAGGTTCTGGCTATGACAAACAATGCTGCTATGAGCATAGTTGAGCATATGTCCTTGTGATATGATTGAGAAACCTTTGGGTATATACCCCAAAGTGGTATTGTTGGGTCTTGAGGAAGGTTGTTTTCTAATTTTCTGAGAAATTGCCATACTGATATCCAAAAGAGCTGTCTGTACCAGCTTGCATTCCCACCAGCAATGCAGAAGTGTTCCCTTTACCCCACATCCTCTCCAGCATAAGTTGTCATCAGTGTTTCTTATCTTGGCCATTCTCACAGGTGTAAGATAGAATCTCAGAGTTGTTTTTATTTGCATATCCTTAAGTGTCTTTTAGCCATTTGAAATTCTTTTGTTGAAAGTTCTCTGTTTATATGTGTGCCCCCCCCTTTTTTTTTACTGGATTATTTGCTCTTTTGATGAGCAATTTCTTGAGTTAATTGTATCTTTTGGAGATCAGACCTCTGTCCAATGTGGGGTTGGTGAAGATCTTTTCCAATTCTGTAGGCTTCTGTTTTGTCTTGTTGACCATGTCCTTTGCTTTACAGAAGCTTCTCAGTTTCAGGAGGTCTCATTTATTAATTGTTTCTCTTAATGTCTGTGCTACTGTGGTTTTATTTAGGAAGTGGTCTTCTGTGCCAGTGCATTCAAGTGTACTTCCCACTTTCTGTTCTATGAGGTTAAGTGTGGCTGGCTTTATGCTGAGGTCTTTGATCCAGCTGGACTTGACTTCTGTGCATGGTGATAAATATAGGTCTATTTTCATTCTTCTACATGTTGATATCCAGTTATGCCAGCAACACTTGTTGAATATGCTTCCTTTTTTATATTTTATATTTTTTGCTTCTTTGTCAAAAATCAGATGTTTGTAGGTGTGTGGATTGATATCTGGGTATTTGATTAGGTTCCTGGAGTCCTTCTGTCTGTTTTCATGACAATACCAGACTGTTTTCAGTACTGTAGCTCTGTAGTAGATGCCCCCAGAGAGGGAAGGTCAGGTCAGAAGTTCAGAGTACAGAGAATTCTGATGTCTGTAAAAGAGACAGAGGGATCTAGTAGAGGCATGTCAGAAAAGAAGCTTCAAACTCTTGATCAGAACAGATTACAGAGATGTTTTGGAAAAGCTCAGGTCAGTAAGAAAACAAAAACGGGAGACTAAAGTTACCTGATGTCCCCATAAATACATTTGTCAAGATGCCAGAGAGGAAGTTCAAAGAGCAATGATACCCGAGGGCCTTTTGTTTTCAGGACCTGGTTTATTTGTGCATTACAGCAGGAAGATTAGAACAGATACCCAATGTCATCAATTTCTCATGGTACCAATTTGCATCATCCACCAATAAAGATGAAAAATGAGTTAGTGAAATGACTCAGCAGGTAAAGGTTGCCTAGTCTCAGGACCCAAGTGTTGGTCCATGGGACCCAGAGAGTCAAAGGAGACAATTGCCAACTGCTTCCCACAAGTGGCCCTCTGACTCCATACCACATCCTCCTTCCCTCCCTCCCTCCGTCTCTCTCTCTCTCTCTCTCTCTCTCTCTCTCTCTCTCTCTCTCTCTCTCACACACACACACAGGGGAAAGGAGAGAGAGAGAGAGAGAGAGAGAGAGAGAGAGAGAGAGAGAGAGAGAGAGAGAGAAGGAGGGAGGAACGGAAGGAGGAAGAGAGAATGAGATTTACTGTGGCTTTTAAGGCAGGATGGACACTACCTCATAGAGGCAGGGGGCTACAGTTTTTGTGCAAAATCTGAGATGCATTTTGGGAATTAGCACTTGCTGGTAGATGGGAGTTGTTTCTGGGATGCTGGGATCCTTTTCTGAAAGCTGTAAGGAATATAGTCAAAGTCGATTCATGCCTACTCATCTCTAGAAAAGAATCCTCCAGAAGTCTTCTGGATTGGTTCTTGTAAAGGATAATGCTGTCTCGTCTTTCTATCTTCCCTAAGGCTTTGACACCAGTAAGTCTCCTTTTTCCACTGACTCTTTGCTTCACTAAAAACAGCCAACAATACTGTGGTGTTGTCTGGTGAGCATCTAGAAGAGACTTTGAACTTCAGTGTGTTCCATAAAAAGGTATGGAACATAATGGGGCCAAACCAGTGTAACCCACACCTGTTCTACCTGTCTCGAGGGGATGTCCACCTGCCAGCCAATTAGGATGAAGATCAGACAGGACTCTAACAAAGGAGTGGGGATGGTGGGCTAAGTGGAAGAAATCCATTTTACGTATTCCATTTATTTGGAAGGTTCCTGAGTATCCATCTGACCTGTTGTACAGAAACTGTAGAAGTTAGTTTGATCTGGGAAATAACCAGGCTAGCTAAAAGATAAACAATTATATTTTTATTTATTATGAGGGGAAAACTCACAAAACCGGAATAAGAAGTCCAAGCTCAGCTGTATGTACATCGAGGGAACGAGAGAGAAAGAGAGAGAGAGAGAGAGAGAGAGAG
>NC_022015.1:87371992-87377229 GCF_000317375.1 Microtus ochrogaster
GTCCAGGTGCGAGAGTTAGCCGAGAAAAGGGCTAGAGCTAAAGAGCCAAGCAGTGATTAAAAGAATACAGTGTCCGTGTAATTATCTCGGGTAAAGCTAACTGGGTGGCGGGACACAGCCCACTGCTCGTATTACTACACCTGTCTTTCTGTCCATGGTAGGTCTTTATTTGGCTCCCTGTTCTAACCGTTAGGGTACACTCCCTGCGTGGGGGACAGCAGAAACAAGAGCTACATGATGAGACATGTAAAGCATAGTTGGCAGAGTGAAGTTTTCCAACTGACTTTTCCCTATGTGACTGTGTGAGCACGCGTGTGCGCCTGCGTGAGTGCTTGCGTGCGTGCGCGTGCGCGTGCGCGGTTTAAGCATATGTACATGATAATGTGTGTGTGGAGTAAGTGGGACTGTGGAGGCTACAGGCTGCCTTCATTATGTCTTCCTCAATCCCTGTGCACCTTATTTTATGAGATAGCGTCTCTTCACTGAACCTGCAACTTGCCGTTCTGGCTAGGCTGACTCGGCATCAAGTTCAGGAGAGGATCCTGTCTCTGTTTCTTCAATGCCGGGGCTAGAGATACTCATGGCCATGCATAGGTTTACACATGGGTGTTGGGGACCTGAACTCAAGCACTTCACCTACGGAGCCATCTCTCTAGCCAATGTTTTTTTTTTTTTAAAGAAACTATAAATGCCCCAGTTTGAGACCAGACCAGCAACGATATAGACAAGCTACTCTCATTTAATAAGAGAATAAAAAAAGATTATCTGGACCAGAGTCTTGACAAACATTGGCCTGTCACCCCAAAGTTCTTTCTTCCTTTTCAGCATACCATAATTAATCCTCCAATACTTAGGTACTTAAAAATTTTTCTCCCTGAAGCAACAGGGGTGATTATCATGAATGATAAGTAAATTTGTCAGCATTAGTGCACTAAAGTAACTCCCATCAATCTACACAGAGACATGCCTGGGGCTTGGGGGGAGCACAGCCGCCACTCTGAAGAATGGTCTGGGTGGGTCTCATCCTCTCTTCCCTGCTGACATTACAAGTATATTATGTGTAATCTAATATTTGCCAAAGCATCTAAAACTGCTTTTGATTGAATGAATTTACTGAAAAGCTTCATAGATATAAATGGTCTTACAATGCATTGGTGAGAAAAGATTGATTTCTATAATAGGATCCAGCTGTAACTTGCCTTGAGCATGGTCCAAATTCTTTAGGGGAACCTTTGGTGTTTTTTTTTTTCTAGTGTAGTTGAAAATAATATGCTATAGGTCTATGTTGTTTTTTTTTTTTAATTTTGGTCGGGGAAAACTTGTTAAAACACATTCAGAATGCTGCTCCTGTTTTTATTGAAGCTAATCCTCCTGTTTTCCTTGTTAAGAAAGCTTAAATATAAACACCATCAAATTTGTTCTGTGTGCTGGTAAAGCCCACTGCCTGACAGTAATGCTAAGTGGACTAAAATAGCTTTCCCCAAACTTATACCAGAGAGGTAGTGCTATTCATTTGTAAGGCAGAATAATACTAAAGACATCAAAGAATCCTGTGTGCAATTAAAATTAATAACATTAATTGCAGTTGACTATATTGCATGTTCCCAGGAAGGAGACCCTTTTCCACAGATGGTCTCCTTTCGAAGGAACGGAATGAACAGGGCTTCCTGGAAGTCAATGTTGATTACTTACTCTTACGACACTTTTGTAGTCACATTTAATAACAGCCCATTCTTCCCACCCTGGGAGGCATGTAGGATCAGCTGGGTTGAAGAAAGATACCTGTTTTATTAGAGGTAAAACTATACGACTGGGCGTTGATGCCTCATGCCTTGGAAGTAGGCTTCTCCATCCTTCATCCTACCTTAGATGAAACTGAACTGGTCCCCAGTCATTCACAGTTCTAGCCAACTAGCAAAGCCCTTACACAAAGAGAGTTTACCCACCACACTCACGCTGTCACTAGAACATCCCAGAATGCAGAAATGCTCCCCTTAAGGAGGACCAAGTGCTTCAGAGGCAAGGTTCCCATCCTGTCAATCCAGTGAGTCCCAACTCCTGAGGCTGGGCAGAGCGGGACTGTCCCCAGGGCTTTCTTTGCTGAAAAATTGAGAGGAAACTGATGCCCTCCAATGGAAATACAGTCGTGGAATTAAAATGTCAGAGAAGGACGTGGTTTCAAAATCATGTCTTGCGATGGTATTTTGTGCCCCACTAGGGTTAGAATTCTCAAATCTCTTCTTGGTGGGATAACCAAAGTAAAACCTGAGGGTGAATACACTTCGAACTAACATTAGTATTCATCGCACAGCTTAGCACCAGGTCTCAAGTGTGCCTTCTATGTAAACTGTTATTGTCCAAGTAATTGCTGGCTCGTACCTTTTATGTATGCATTTTCGGTCGGTTCACAATGATTTGATGTGCCTTCTTAGTAAATTGTTGCTGGGGAGACTCAGTCATTCTCTGCTTGGGCAACTATTTAAATTGGGAAACTTCTTGAATGACCTTAATTGGCTAGAGAGAGAAATCCCTCTTGTAATGTGCCTCCTCTTCTGTGTTGGCTTCAGAATCACCGGGATGTGTGACAAACATGAAACAAACCATCACTTTGATTTGGCGATCCAGGCTCACATCAAAGGTACCATCATCAAACACTTAGCAGAGGTGATGAAACCCAGTGTGGCTCTGTAGTGCAGAAGGCAGACAGCAGGCAGGGTGTCCTGGGGTGTCAGCACAAGGCTCCTCAGAGAGGTGATGTGGGGGGGACACTGGGTGCTCCTGCACTGCAGGTGTCCTGCCAGCTGCTGCTCTTTGATTTTCACCCAGTGCTTTTGACACTAGTGGAGTCTTGGGTTCAGCTCAGCTTTCATAGCTCAAAACCAAGCTGCTAGAATTGGGAAACATGGAACCACCTGTTTTGAAACTGATGATTTTGATTTAGAGGCAGAGTATCATGATCCTGATGGCTTCTACCTAGTTATGCAGTCGAGAATGACCTCAAACTTCTGATCCTCTTGCCTCGACCTCTCAAGCACCGGCATGCACCACTATGCTGGGTGTGTGCAACGCTGGGGGTTGAACCGAGGACTTCTTGTATCCTAGGCAAACACTGCCAAGTGAGCTACATCTCTGGTCCCTGAAAGGTATTTCTTTTCCTTTGACCACTTTGTAATTGTGGTGTTTTAGGGCTGTGAGAGACTTTATAACATCAAATCACTTCCTCTTTCTATCAAATGAGGAAATAGATGCAAAAAAGTTTAGTAATTGAATCAAATTTATATATGTAGTCCTCCGTCTTTATTTTTCTCTGCTTCTCAAACTCTGTAAAAGTATAGAGAACACTCAAGATTAAAAATAGGAAGGTAGTGGGGATGTCACCCAGTGACTTGACTAGAGGGGGTGATCATGTTTTGTAATCAGCTGAATACACATTCCTCCCCTTTCCTACTTCTGCTCCATAAATTCAACCAACTTTGGGTTGAAAAAGTTCTTTATCTGTACTGAACATGTCTGGATGTTTTCTCTTGTCAATATTCCCTATATACTGTGTATATACAGCAGCCATACACATGACAGTAGCAGCCGATATGTATGTCCAGTGCTCTGATGAGCAGCGTCTGTAGACTGTTTATGAAAGCTGCTATAGTGTTGGACATCGGGGACACAAGCATCTGCACATTTCGGTACACGGGAATCCTGGCAATGATTTCCTAGAGACATCAAAGGACAACTGTAGCATGTCGTAGGGAAGATCAGCGTGCCAGGACACTTTCTATGCCAGAATATATATTTGCAACTAGAATCACTAGTTTCCTGTTCAACTTCACTGGGCAGGTTATAGTTTCTATCTGGGAAAGCCAGGCGAGAACCAATCCCTGAGCTTTTTCTTCCCTACCAGATTGAACAAAGAACAAGAATCCCATTCTCCATAGTAACAATCTGTGTGGGTTGTTTGGCAATTCCTGGGGTTCAGGAGGAATGACAGGGGTTGGTTTTGAGATCAACTCTCAAGTTAGACTATGAAGAGTCAAAGAAAGATTGGGGATGGATGGGGTGGCAAGAGCACCCGCCCCCTTGGCATTCATACAGTCCAAGATAGTAGCCTCAGTAGAGAAGGTCACAGACAAGCCACCTACCTGTCAGGGTATTTGTGAAGAGCCAGCGCCTGGAGGATCAGGAGCCTTCTCAGATAGGTCTTCCTGCTTGCTTCAAGGGCCATCAGCCACTGTAGTGACAGCTGAGCCCTGGACACCTGTGGACCCACAGGCACCTTCAGAGACAGGAGGGCAGGCAAGGGCAGAGATACTGACAAAAAATCAATGAAAGGAGACCAAGAGACCCAAGAAGGAAGGAAAAGGCCAGGTGGCACCACTTGGGTTTAATTAGGTGGGGGAGGCAGGCTTGAAGCCTGAGAGCAGAGACACCTGGGGAGTGAAAGCTGTAGGCCAGGGGCAAAGGTTGAGCAAAACAAGTCATCTGGGACCCCTGACTTGTGAAGAAGCAGGATGGGGAGGCAGGGAGGGGGTTATGGCAGATGGAGGGTGGAAATAGAAGCTGGGAGGGAGGAAAGGAGGGAGGAGACAGCGGGTGCTAACAGAGGTCTCAAGGCCTAGGAGACACTGAAGGGTTGGGCCCTGGATATAATATGGGGGTAAATGCCAAGCCAGGGGGATGATAGAGCACTGAACCCAGCCTAATGAGTCTTTCTCTTCTTCAAGATCAGTGATTCTCAACCTTCCTAACGCTGCAACCCTTTAATACAGTTCCTCATGTTGTGGTGTTGCCCAACAATAAAATTACTTTTGTTACTACCTCATAACTGTAATTTTGCTCCTGTTATGAACCATAATGTAGATATCTGATATGTACGGTATCTGATATGTGACCCCTGTGAAAGGGTTGACATCAAGGGGGCGATGTAGTAATAGGTGCGGCGGGGCTGCATCCCCAGAACCCTGGCCGCACCCCGGCCGCCTCCGGCTAGCTTATGCCCCGAAATAATTACACAGACACTGTATTCTTTTAATCACTGCTTGGCTCTTTAGCTCTAGCCCTTTTCTCGGCTAACTCTCGCACCTGGACTAACCCATTTCCAATCATATGTGTCGCACCCCAAGGTGCGCTTACCGGGAAGATTCTAGCCTACGTCCATCCTGAGTCAGAGCTTCATCGCGTGTGCCTCAGAGAGCAGAGCTCTCGCCTCTGCCCGCAAGAGAGGAGCATCGTGTCTCTCTGAG
>NC_022015.1:87380524-87387960 GCF_000317375.1 Microtus ochrogaster
CCTCACTTCCTCTTCCGCCCAGCATTCTGCTCCGTTCACTCCTCCCCCTACGTTCTAACCTATCAGGGCAAGCAGCTTCTTTATTTAATTAACCAATGGCCTTCCTCCATCAGGGCGAGACTTGTTTGCCTTAAGCATCCATTGGATAACCTTGGGACTCTGTGAAGATCAAATTGGATTTTCTCTTTTCTCATTTCCTATTTTGCAAATGGTAGACTCACAGAAGAATGAGACCAAGACCTTCTGTCCTCGTGAGTTCTTTTCACCATGATTGCAAAGGGAGGACATTGTGCTTCTTTTGTTTGAGTCCCACATTCATTTTTAGAGCCATTTGAATTATCAATTGCATATACAGCAACAGTTTTCACTGGTGGGTACTCTGACACATCCTGTTACTAAAAACAAGGTCACACTGCATTACAAAACTATGAACATAGCTAGGGAAATTTTCATTTATTTCACTTATTAAGTAGTTCATATTCAATTTTCAGCTACCCACCAAAACTCTATTACCTACTTCGAATCCAAAAATCCAGAGATATCTGCATAATGCATTTATGTATGCCTCTGTGGCCTATTTGAGTTTGGAACACTTTATTGAATATTTGTTGTTTGCCTCCCCTCACAGACTTTTTTGAAGATGGAATCCACCTTATTCTGGTTCTGTTTTAATTTGAAAATTTTCTTTTGATAGATTAAAATTAAATATCTCTAGTTTAAAAAATTACCTAGGAGATACTGTGTCTTCAGGGGGAAGCTGCACCTCACTTGTCTATGAGTGCACGAATCTTGTTTGTTTATTTTTAAATCTTGTTTATTTTATTTTGGTTATAAGCAGATAGTTAAATCAGTTAATAGTCACCTAGTCACATACTGGTCATTGAATTTGATGCAAGGCAAGGAAAACAATATGGCAAAGAAAGTAAACTGTAGAAAGTTGCTGCCCAACACATAGGAAAAGGCAGAAGAAATTCCTGTCCTGGATTCCATGGGGTGTTTGTTTATCTGAGAACCCTGGAGGAGCAGGACTCCACACTATGGTCCTCCCACAAGAAGGGCATCAGCACATGTCTTTATGAAGAACCGGACACACAGCATTCCGTGCTTTGGCCAGAGGAGCCATGTCCTGGATACCACATGACAACAAAGACGCCCAACTTCTGCTTCTGCTGTCCTTTTTCTTGTTTGTGCATTTTGAGTTGGGGGTGTTAGATAGCCCAGGGTGTCCTCTACCTCCCAAGTACCGAGACGGCAACCAGTGCCACCACACCATGCTGAACTCTGGATTCTTGGCCACATTTGAGTTTCTTACTTCTGTATTACAGTGGCTTTGCATATAGATTCTGCATTATACACAGAACATACATATATACTTCTGAAGTCAGATAATATTATATACATTATACACAGAATATGGGATGTATGATATATATTATATATTTACAGCCAGATAATAGTGAAATTGCCTAGAAATTGATCAAAAAATCTACTTTATTTAATTCTGAAACTAGTATTTGGATATGTAAAAAAGAAAACCCTGAAACAATTCAAAAGGGTATCGGGAAAGTAAATGTCTTCATACAAAGGGCTAGCCATTTTCTTAAAAAATCCCTCTACCAGTTTCTTCTATTCTTCTAGCTGGTAAAATCATAGGTTCACTGTCAATACACTTTTCTGTGGCCTTTTCCCTTCCCCTTATAAACGTATACTAAATATTTTGAGTAATCTCTTGGTTTTTACTTGTTGCATAATATTCAAGCACTTGACTGGCTGTTTTCTCTAGCCACTTATCCTTGCCTCCTTTTCCTTCTCAAACATACATTTATTGAGTACTGGGGATGTAACATGTGACCTTTGAGCATGGCAGCAAAGGGGAGCAGGACTCTCCTTCTGTTCAGAAACGTCAGGGAGCAGCAAGTACAGACACACAGGCCTCTACTCAGCTAGAGTAAACGCTTGCCACAATAACAGGATGACTAAAAAGCTGAGGACATATGCCCATCAAAGCTTGGTATCCTGGAACGTGGAGTCTGAATTGAATATTTCTGCCTGTTGGCAGTTCACTCTGGCAATGCTTTATACCAATCATTTGTCTTCTTGTGTAAATCCCTGGGGCCTTTTATTTTTAATCATTTCAGAGGGTGATCTATTATAACAAAACTATTTTAAAACAGACTCTTATAGAAATCATAGAGATCTTAATAACTGTCATCCGTCCAACAAGTATTTAAATATGGACCCCATGGTAGGTGTTCATTTTAGAAACCCAGGGATGGAACTCAAACTCCCTTGCCAGGAATTTTCAGAGTCCTAGTTTGGATTTCTGTTGCTGTGAAGAGACACCATGACCATGGCAATTCTTATAAATGACAGACATTTAATTGGGGTTGGTTTAGAGTTTCAGAGGTTTAATCTATTATCACTATGGTGGGACATGGTGGCTTGCAGGCAGACATGGTGCTAGAGAAGGAGCTGAAGAGTCCTACATCTTGGTTTGCAGGCAGCAGGAAGTGAACTATGTCCCGCACTGGGCACAGCTTCAGCACATGAGAATTCAAACCTCAAAACCACCCCCACAGTGACACGCTTCCTCCAACAAGGCCATCCCTCCTAAAAGTTCTACTCCCTATGGACTAAGTGTTCAAACACATAATTTATGGGGCCATTCCTATTCAAATCACTACAGTGAGCTTCAAAAAAATCATATTAAATGCAAATAAGTGTATAAGATTTGACTTTGCTAGAGATGAATGAAGTGTGGGATTCTAAATGTTAGTTCCAGGAAGCTAAAACTTTGAAACTATACACAATTAGAAATGATGAAATAAATGAATGGTGTAATATGTATGTGAAAATAGTAAAAGTTTGGTAAATTTGCCACTTAGACATGCAAAGATATGGAAGCTCATGCAGTCTCTTGGCAATGGAAACATAAAACCAGGGTAACAACTTGGGTGACTTGGATTCAATGTACCGAGTATCTCTACAAGCAGGAAGGCCTCAGGGCAAGTCGATTTGATGACAAAATGGTCAATCTAGGGGAGTCAAGGGAAGAGAGAATTGCAAATTATCTTGGGTGGAAAGTAATAAACGAGTATAGTGGCTTTGGTAATACTGATAAAAGAATTGGAGGGAAAGGTAAAATAATATGAGTGATACCTTAGTGCAGTGATGGGTCTGGAATAGCCAGTGACAAGTTAGCATATGGCATGATACTGTGGTCTTCTACAGCTTTTGATAAGGAAATGTGTTTAGCACACCCACAAGTGTGTCACTGGGCTACTATGAGACTAGCAGGAGTAGACACTTAAAAACAAAATTGTGATTAATCTGGTCTGGGCACCAGAACACAAGGATTAAAAGCAGTTCAGAGAGAAGGCTCAGGAGCTGAAAGTACTTGTTCTTGTGGAGGACCTGGATTCTGTTCACAGCACCCACAGGGTTATCAGTCATCTGTAACTGCAATTCCAGATCTTACGCGATCTGCTAGGCTCCATGGCATTGCATACAGTGGTATACATACATGAGTGTGGACGAAACATTCATACATAAAATAAAATAAGTGGAAACGTTTAAAAAGGAACTCAGTGCTCAAGATGATTCTGGGATAGGAGACTGCAGTCCTCTGGGAGTTCTCGTGGTTTAGTGGAGGTCAAACTGGACTCAGGCGCCCGTACCAATCTGATATATTCCAGAAATTGTCTTGATAGGTTACAGCCCATCAAGTAATGTGCCCATGTGGGTGGGCTCATTAGAACTCCTCCTGCTGGAAAGGGTGACTCCAGGTGTCTCTCATGGCTGAGCAAACTTCAATTTCCAGGGTTAAGAAGATAGCTCAGTCGGAAATGTGTTTGTCACACAAGCATGAGTTCAGTTCCCAGTTACCAAGTAGAAAACCTGGGTGCAAGGCCTGTATCAAAAATCCCAACTGTTGTAGAATATTATTTTAAGATGTGTTGCATTTATTTATGCTGTGGAACATTAGTTTAATGATATAAAGTATTTAGGTAGAAGCTCTGCTTCAGCCCCAACTCTCTCTCTTGAGACCCCTCCCCAGAGAAAGCCTGGCAAGCATAGGTTCCTCCCCTTGAGATGCTCAAGACCATGCCTATTTGGTATTTCAGACTGACCCATAGACCTGCCATGTGATTTCTCTCCTGCTTTCTTCCCCCTGGTTTTTATTAATTTAACTGAATTTGGCTTATTGCATCAGCAGAGAAACCAGTGATTTTCAAAATACTTTTATCACAAAGATGTGCTGCATTTTCTTACGCTGTGTTTGTTTAACTCTGTGAAGCTGTGTTACTTTGCCTGTCTAAAACACCTGATTTGTCTAATAAAGAGCTGAATGGCCAATAGCTAGGCAAAAGAAAGGACAGGTGGGGTTGGCGGGCAGAGAGGATAAAAAGGAGGAGAAATCTGGGAAGAGAAGATCAAAGAGCAAGCAAAGAAAAAGGATATGAGGAGATCAGGGGCCAGTCACCCAGCTAGACAACCAGCAACAGATGCAAAAAGATAGACAGGATAATTTAAGAAATGCTGGCTAGAAATAAGTCAGGCTAAGGCTGGGCATTTGTAAGTAAGAGAAAATCTTAAGTGTGATTTATCTGGGAGCTGCATGAAGCGCCCCCAAAGAATAGAAAGCAAAAGAGTCAGAGTTAAAAACAACAACTACACTCATCACTGAGGTGGCAGAGACAGGAATATCTCTGAGGCGTGCTAGTCAACTGCTATAGCTGAGCTGGTGAGCTCCCGGATGACAGAGACCATGTCTCAAAATATAAGGTGGAAGGGAATTGGAGAAGACTCCTAATGTCAACCTCTGGTCTTGACCCATTCACATATGGGCATATGGATACATACATGGCTAGGGACACACAGAGAGAGAGAGAGAGAGAGAGAGAGAGAGAGAGAGAGAGAGAGAGAGAGAGAGAGATTGATTGATTTTACAGGATTATTCCATGAACTTACCCACAATATTAAATTTGCTCTATTTCCTCTTAATTCAGAGGAAAGACAAAAGCTCATAGGGACTATTTGCCACTATTTGAGGCCCATAATCCCACAGTGAGTCACAGTACTCAGCTCAGCACTTTCAAGGCCAAAGGATGGCCCAGAACATTCCCAGTGAACCCACACCACAGCCTCCCTCTTGGCTTCAGAATACAGTGACTTCTTATGGCTACTGTATGGGACTGAGGCTTCCTCTGAAACTATCATTGAAGAACAGACTCTCAGAAGCATAATTCTAGTTCATCTTGATGCCAGTATTTTACTTCAAATCAGGTAAGTCAAATGGCATTTGCACACTTGTGTGCAGTAATACTCTCCCTGTATGTGTAAGAGGCCAGAGGGTACTGGGTGTCCTGCTCCATCACTTTAAAGTACATTCCCTGGAGACAGGCTTCTCACTGAACACAGAGTGAGGCTGGTAGCTAGCAAGCTCCAGCAATCCTTCTGCCACCGCCCACCCCACAAGCCTAAGCCTGTGTGTGGCCATACTTACATCAGCACCCACCGGGGATTTGAACTCAAATCTTCATGCTTGCGCACCAAGCACATTTTCCTACTGCGGCCATCTCCCCAGCTCCTAAAATGTCATTTGACACTTACCTGAAATTAGAAAAGTGCTTCATTTTGAAAGGTCTCCTTGTCAAGTTTCAGACCACATTGTTTTCAAAATTAAAATAATTTAAATAAAGTTGAATGTTTAAATTATTAAAATAATTTAAATAGTTTATTCAGAGATAAAATAAGATGTGATGGGTTGTCTCCATCAGAAAGGCAGCCTGCATATTCCGTGTCTTGTGCTTCATTTGCTGTACACATCTTCACAAGTGTCTCATGGTCTTCAAGTGTTCCTAACAGATGATCTCAAGTGCTACATATTATATAGCATTAAGTGCATGGCTTTGTAATGCATCACAGATTAAAATATTTTACAGCTTTTAAATCATGGAAGATGTTTAATAGTGGTACATTAATAAAAATTTTAAACGTAAACAAAAAAAGCACTAAATGACACTGAGATTTGCTAGCTGCTCATGAAGCAAGTTATCTCTTTTAAAGAGGTGTCTTCCAGTAGCGTTCCCCAGAATATAACTGTAATTAACCCACAGCTGACAATCACCTTTACCTGGAGTTGGGGCCACTGTTTCTCCATCCATCTCCCAGGGACACAAGGCCTCCTTCTTAACTGGGAAGGCAATAAACTGGACACAAGCCCACTCTGTTCTCTTAATATTATCTTGAGCAAAGTTTTTCTGAAAGAGACTGAAGCTACAGGTCCTATTGGAAGTTTCTGAGGGCCTACACTCTTTAGTCTAACCCCCCTCATTCGGTTTCTTTGAGAGATGACCAAAGTCATCATCTAAGGGTTAGCCTAACTGACGTAAAACACGGAGGTCTCTGAGTATGTGCACACTGCTAATGTCAACGCCATTACTGTGATGAAGATGAAGATACTCTCCCATCAGTTTTAACGTTTTATTTATTTATTTATTTATTTATTTATTTGCATGGATGCGGGTATGCACACCACAGCACATGTGTGAAGGCCAGGACAACTTGCAGGAGCCAGGCTCTCTCCTTCTACTTGTACATTCTGAAGACTGAACTTGGGTCACCAGGCTTGGTGGCAAGTGCCTACTGAGCCATCTCTCTGACCCTCAACTCAATTTTGATCATGGAAAGGATAGGAGTTCTGTTATGAACAGGCTGCTTGACAAAGTAAGAGCTACCGTCACCACGTCAGGAAATGGCTACTAAGCCAGTCTCCCACCCACACTTTACAACTGGCTCTAACATTCAGCATAGTGTAGTTTGGACTTAGGTAAATATATGCAATACATTTTCTTACCACACTGAATGTAGACTGTACCCTGTTCTCGTTCCTATGCTACTATCTTTGAGTTCACTTATGACTTTGTAAGGGTTGGGGAGGGCCTGGGAATTCAAACTATTGAGTTCCTAGATGCTGCTGGAGGACAAGGCTGTGAGCACCAGTGACTCAATCCAGCCATGTTTACTCGTCTGGGTGGATCCAAAGTAGGACAGTATTTTAAATAGCTAATGTGTAAAATCAAAAAAATCTACAAAAAATATTAAATGGAGAAATGGCTCAACTCTTAAGTGTAGAACCTGAGTTCCAGCACCTACGTCAGGAGGCTCACAACAACCTACAATTCCATCCCCAAGGTATCTAATACCTTCAGACCTGTACCCGGGAGCTGAGCAGTTTCAGAAAAGGGCATGCGGTGTGTCATCTGCACTCTCCCAGCACTGTCTTGTCATACATCCTAACGCCATGGTCCCAGTGTGTATGGGTGCAGTACCTGTACTGCTGCTCACAGCACCAGGAGGACGGTTGCTGGGTGAGCCTGCAGCCTCCTGCTCACAGCACCAGGAGGACATTTGCTGGGTGAGCCTGCAGCCTC